>NC_051047.1:30104448-30169448 GCF_904848185.1 Acanthopagrus latus | reverse complement strand
AGGGAGAATTACCTCCACAGACATTGATTACTGAGAGGCTGGACCACAAAAGACTGCGAGGAAACAGCCTGAAGGAAGCTCTGCTCTCTGCTGCTGGTCCAGAGTCAGTGAGCAGCTTCTGTACAGTCAACAACGTTAATATCAAGAAACATCGGCTGTTCAGTGATGTTAGACTGAAGGTCACTGAGCAACAAGCTCAGATTAAACATGCAGAGAACAGATGATCTGCTTATTTCACACCTTTAATCAGCTGATGCGATTTAAGAATCAAGACTAAGAATAATTCAGAACATGGTAATCCTTTTTACAGGATTAACAATAACCTGATCAAAACATACAGATTACTGCTGCTGAAACCAAATTACTGGATTTAATCTCAATCCATCAAATGATGAGATTTTAGTCAAAGACAGTAAAGGATGAAGATCCAGACCAGCGACCAGGACGAGTGTCATCAGAAACACAATCAACCTGCAGCTGAGTCATCTGATCCATCACTGAACCAGTCACCACAACATCACCAGACTCCATTAACAAATGTGGTGATTTTAAGAGTTTTTAAGTTAAAACAAACTTTATAACGTAGTGAAACTTAGTCTCTGACAGATTCTGACTCATTGTGTCCTTGTTGTAAATTCAGCATTAAACCAGAAGCTGAAGTTGTTTGTCTCCTTGTAAAAAGTGTCAGTTTGTGGCAGCATGTCTGTACCAGCCTGTCTGCTTCTGTGTCTAAAGTGCTAAAGTCTTACCTGCCAACATTGATCAGCTGTTTGAACACACTGTTTACACTGATTTCACCATTTACACTCCATTTATGAAAGAAGAAACATGTTATTGATCTAAACATGTCACATGTTACAAAGACACTAAACAGGAACAATATAGGCGACTTCTTTGTCCCCGTGGAGAAAGTCCCCAGACTCCCTTAACAAATGTGTCAGTTTAGTGAGTTGTTGAGTTGGAGACACTTTATAAACTCTGTGAAACTCTGTCTCTGACTCATTCTGCATTATTTGGACCTTCTTGTTCATTCAGCAGATGTTCTACATGAACTTCTTTCTGTCTTTGAGTAGAAACATGGAGTCTGTTTGTCTCAGAGATGGACGAGTTTGTTCATACAGAGCAGGAAGTGACATCACTTCACAGGTGGTCGCTCAGGTTGATGCTGCTGTCTGCTCACCTGCTCCACAGTCGAACACACTGCAGCTCATTTTCATTTCAAACGAATGTGTGTATTTTAAAGTGCAGTCGAGCTCTTCTGGGAAAATAAGCGTTTCTCCTGGATTTCTCTAAAACACCATCTGTTGAAGGTTTCACTGACAGTTACTCCAGATAACTGTTCATCTTCATTGTGTGTAACATTGTGTGTTCATCAGTCTGTCAACTCTGACAGCTCCTCCCTGAGGACCTCAGCACAGACAGAAGACACGGCAGCAGGAGAAGCATTTTCATGTAGAATAGATCAGAAACAGGCTCTTTGTCCACACAACCAGGATGTAAGTTAATCCTAAATTTCCCAGTACGTTTGAAATGTTGATAGAATAGATGTGAATCATCGCTGAACCTCCTACCAGAGAGGCCAGACAAGACAAACTCATGAGAGCTGGTGTGTGTTGAAGAGGCTTTATCAGAGGATCAGCCTGAAACTGACAGCTATGTGCATAATTAATGAAGTGATCACAGATTCTGGTTGGACTGAAGGTTTGAAGGGAGAAATCTTTATTGTTGGATGATTTTAATGAGAAAGCGGGTGGACCTCTACCAGGCCCGGAGGAGCTCTACCAGGCCCGGAGGAGCTCTACCAGACCCGGAGGAGCTCTGCCAGACCCGGAGGAGCTCTGCCAGGCCCGGAGGAGCTCTGCCAGGCCAGGAGGAGCTCTGCCAGACCCGGAGGAGCTCTGCCAGACCCGGAGGAGCTCTACCAGACCCGGAGGAGCTCTGCCAGGCCCGGAGGAGCTCTACCAGGCCCGGAGGAGCTCTGCCAGGCCAGGAGGAGCTCTGCCAGGCCCAGAGGAGCTCTGCCAGGCCCGGAGGAGCTCTACCAGGCCCGGAGGAGCTCTACCAGACCCGGAGGAGCTCTGCCAGACCCGGAGGAGCTCTGCCAGGCCCGGAGGAGCTCTGCCAGGCCAGGAGGAGCTCTACCAGACCCGGAGGAGCTCTGCCAGACCCGGAGGAGCTCTGCCAGACCCGGAGGAGCTCTGCCAGACCCGGAGGAGCTCTACCAGACCCGGAGGAGCTCTGCCAGGCCCGGAGGAGCTCTACCAGACCCGGAGGAGCTCTGCCAGGCCCGGAGGAGCTCTGCCAGGCCCGGAGGAGCTCTGCCAGGCCAGGAGGAGCTCTGCCAGGCCCGGAGGAGCTCTACCAGACCCGGAGGAGCTCTACCAGGCCAGGAGGAGCTCTGGGTTCTACAGACAGTCTTCATAGTAGTCAGTGCTAAACAGGAAGCTAGCAGGGCGCTAAACAGGAAGTTAGCTAGGCACTAAACAGGAAGTTAGCAGGGCGCTAAACAGGAAGCTAGCATGGTGCTAAACAGGAAGTTAGCCAGTGCAAAACAGGAAGTTAGCTGGCTTGGTCAGTAGAAGTCTTACATGCTCACACTCTCTGAGCCGTTCAACACTGAAGAGTGTTTTTATCAACAGGAAGTGGAACTTCATCAGCTTGTAAGTGTCACTGAGCAGCTTTCAAAGGAACAAACGAGGCTCCGCCTCCAACAGGTGTCCAGGTTTAGTGTAACATCATTGGTTCGAAGTGATGATGGACTTGGACTTGCATTTCTGAGGACTCTTCCGGTCTACCGACCCTTCCTGACGTTAAAGAGACCAAACATGTAATCTGTGACAGGTCAGCGGTCGGCAGGTTAGTCAGCCTGGTGTGAAGTAGAGCTTCTCAGAGATGTGTCGTCCTCTAACACGGTCATACACTGGTTATTAAAGGTGAACAGAACCTTCAGAACCTTCAGAACCTACAGCTGGTGTCAGTGTCTCCTCTGCTCTCCCTCATTTTCTCTGTTTAACTGTCTGCTAACACACACACACTCACACACACACACACACACACTCAGATAACCTCTGACAGCTGATTGGCTTTCTGAGCCTCTGTGTAAATGTCACGAGTGGCTGCTCACAGCAGCTTTCAGCTTTAAGTAGAAACTTCATTTGCATGAGAATGACGACGTAAATGAACCAGAAGAAGCTTCAACAGAGCGACCTGCAGCGCTCGTTACTCGCCGTCCTCAGCCTTTAACGAGGAGACAAAAGAAGTCATTAACCACACCGACGCCAAACATCAACACACGCGACGCAATTATATTGTCATGTTGTACACACAGAGGAGGGAGGGAGGTGGAGGGAGGAGGGAGGAGGGAGGAGGAGGGAGGAGGAGGGGGAGGAGGAGGGAGGAGGGAGGGAGGAGGAGGGAGGGAGGAGGAGGAGGAGGGAGGAGGAGGGAGGAGGGAGGAGGAGGGAGGAGGAGGGGGAGGAGGAGGGAGGAGGGAGGGAGGAGGAGGGAGGAGGAGGAGGGAGAAGGGAGGGAGGAGGGAGGAGGAGGGAGGGAGGAGGGGGAGGAGGAGGGAGAAGGGAGGGAGGAGGGAGGAGGAGGGAGGAGGAGGGAGGCTGACGAGGTTATCGTTGATGTCACAGACAGAGGAGGCTGTGATTGGTTGTTAATGAGGTCATTGATTAGTTTGTGGCTGATGTCATGGCTGAATTATTAGATTATTAACGAGGTCATTAACGAGGTCAGGCGCATGGTGCAGCAGATGATATAATGAGATCACAGGTGGTTCAGTCACATGATCTCTCTGTGATGAGGTGGTGAGTTACATGAGACAGGAGGTCAGACAGACGCGTCCTCATCACAGACATGTTCCCGACTCGTCAGGCTGAGACCTCTAGTGGCTGCAGTCCTTATTACAGCTGCAAAAGAGGAAGTCTACAGTCTGAGGCTCAGCTCAGGTCTGCGTCCTCTGAAGGACCCGGCCTCTGTGGCTGCAGGCGAGTCCTTCAGAGACAGAGGAGAAAATCATTCAGCTCCTCGCTCCACCTGTGTGACGGTCGAGCCTTTGGAGCATTTCCTGGTTGCGTCACCAGATGTTTTACCCTTACGTCACGATTTCTAGGGTTATGCCATGCGATGTCACCATTTTCACTTTCTTTCTTCTTTTTCAGGAAGAATCAAAGAATTTTGGGATATGTGAGGCCACAAAGGATCGTAGCGGTGCATCCTCCAAAGACAGGGAAAAGGAGGAGCATGTGGAGGAGGCTTCAGACTGGGACAGCCAGAAGGATGCAGACCCTGAACTGAGACACAGCAACAGAGAGAGAGGACGAGGAGAGCCGCAGGCCTCACTGCTCTTCAGGTGTGAAACCAGAAGTCAAAGGCAAGTTACTGTAATTAGTTTTCCTGAAGGCGTATGAAAAGATCCTGAACGAGTCGAGTCGAGTTCAGTGAAGCTGAAGCAGCCGGAGTACCGACAGTCAGGAGCTCTGTCAGTCATCGACAGGAAGTACTTAATTACACTTACTAATAAAAGTTCTCACCTTTTTTATATCAAAACTAAAGTGAAAGTGCTGGAAACACACTGCGCAGTCTGACATGGTCCCAGATCGGATTAATGACAACATCAGGAATAAACGCTTATTTACCTTTTCTGAGGACGTGAGCGGAGCAGCTACGACAGACAGACAGAATCATCAGGAGACATCAGCTCAGGTTCTGTTCGCTACTTTGTCACCTTGTTATCATGTGATACTCAAGAAAACCAAATTACTGGGTCAGTCCGACTATGATCGGATCTTTAAGATGCATGTATACACCCCAGTCTGACTAAAATCGGACCAGATCAGTTTTCTCATAGTCGAATTAAAGCACCTAGATTATTTGATTGATAGTCTCATGACTCCTGCAGGTATACGTTCCAGCGGATCGGACCGGATTTTGCGTTCTGCGCAGGCACAAAATTTTTTCCCGGGGCCGTGAGCCGGAAGTAGAAGGACGGCGGCGTCTTTCCTCCGAAATCACCGCAAGAAAGAGCACCATTGTGCATCTAGTTTGTGTTATTATCATGTACACCATATACGAAGTGTACAAAGATGTAGCTTCGTCTCGCTCTTCGTACGTCATCTTTCTTGAATGCCGAGGCAGCTGGTGACGTAAAGAGGTCGGCCGGAGGTGTTTCTGGTACCACTAGTTGAAATGGGCACAGCGCCACCTAGTGTACCGGGTCTGACATGCTCCGGACCAATAATCTGATTTTCTCCCCAGCATGTATACCTGGATAATTGCAGTTGTCTGACTGAGCAGCAGAGTGGAACTATGGCTGTAATCTGACTAAGCTGTGCATGTAAACACCCTGACTGATTCTGACCCGTTTACTGACTCAGTTCTTCTTCACTTCTGACACACCTGACGGAGACTTTCAGGTGAAGCTGCTGACTTTAAGACGACAGGACGGTCTCATGTCATTCTCCATAATTGAGCTGCTGTGGTGAGTTAAAGCTCAGTGTGCTGTCAGCTCTCACAGCACTGAGCTGCAGCAGAGCTGCTCTTTAAGTCTTACTCCCGGTCCGGTCCGGTCCGATGTACTGTTCATAAATATAAAGAGAAAACCTGCAGACAAGCCGGGCGAGAGCCTCAGCAGCTGGATCCGTCTGGCATGTGATGAGATGTGTTGAGCAGTCTAATGAGCAGACTGATCATGTGAACTGATCAACGTCTGTGATGGAGGTGACGACAGAGACCAAACAGAGAGCTGTAAGTTGTCTCGGTTCAGCTCAGAACTTGAACCGTGTCACACATGAACTGATCCATGAACAGTTTACAGTTTTAATGTCAGCCTGCTGTTCTAAAGTCTAACAGAGCTTGAGGATGAAACATTTCCTCTGTGCTCGTCTGGAATAATCTCTCCCATCTGGTTCAGATAGAACCGGATCTCCTGTTATTTAATGTTTCAATCAGAGCCACATCCAGAACCATGCTCTGATTGGTTACCGTCCCTCTTGTCTGAAGTATGGTTGAAAGTCTGCTAGTTTCATTATCTTCCTCACTAATAATGGGAGCAGTGGGTTCTGTGGGCTCCACTACACACCAGGGATCCATAGAGACGAAGCAGGAAAGATAACGAGCAGACACACCTGGGCCCACTGTACGAGCCGCGGGATATGTTAACGAGGCGCGGGGACATTTTAGTCGTGTTTGTCCAGGCGACCAGGAACACCTGGCACCTGACAAAACGGGCTGTTTGGTGCCGAATCCAGTTCTGTGTAGATGTTTCAGCCACAGTGTCTCCTCTCATTCATCTGTGGACTCTAACCCAACAACACCGAACAGCTCCACACATCCAGAACCCTCAGGACACAGTCCACCTCCACCTGATCACACCCATCACACCCCGACATCAGCAGTCTGCGACACGTCTGATGTTCACGTCTCGAGCTCCGGGCTTCAACCGTCCCCTCGTCAAACACACGTCACGTAGACCAACATGAAGCCTTTAAGAACAGCTGATATGAGAGACATACTGTGTGTGTGTGTGTGTGTGTGTGTGTGTGTGTGTGTGTGTGTGTGTGAGACTTGATTCAGATACACACCACATGCCAACTTCATGACGGCCGACGTCACTCACACTTACCGTACAGGATGGTCACCATGGAGACCGGCATGACCAGGATGCCGAGGAGCATGTCGGCGACTGCCAGAGACATCAGGAAGTAGTTTGTTGCGTTCTGCAGCTTCTTCTCCAGTGACACCGCCAGGATCACCAGGATGTTCCCCATCACTGTGACGGCAATGACGACTAGAATCAGCAGCGCCGCCCAGTTCTTCTCCACCACTGTTTCCAGAGGCGGACACCCATAAATCCTGCCGCCCTCCTCGCCTCCAATGTTCTTATGAGACCAGTTCCCAAACTGAGCGTCACTCCCGTAACAGTTTGTCACGTTGTTGATCCGCTGGGCGCTCTCCTCGAACCCACGTGCAGACCAGGTGTTGGACTCCTGAGCGGTGACGGCTCTGACGGTGTTAGAGATCCACTGAGACACGTTTCCTCCGCGCAGGTTCATGGTGAGCCCCCTCAGGACCGCCGCCTGGAAACTGGGTCAGAGTCGAGGACGGAGGCAGGAAGTCATCATTTACCTGCCTTCATGTCATCTCCCAGGTGAACAGCGTGGAAATAACAACATTTATCACTGACGGCATGAAATGTTGTTTAACGCACACCGTCAGTTGTTTGATTGTCCCAATGCAGCAGAATCCAGCTGTTCAGCGCTGAACGGGTAAAAAACTCATCACACAGCGCTGCGAAGAAGAAGAGGAAGAGGAAGAAGAAGAAGATGAAGAGGAAGAAGAAGAAGAAGAAGAAGTAGAGACCCCACTGGGCTTGAAATCGTCCAGACCAAGTGTTGGAGTGATTTCAGCTCCTGTCTTCAGTCCTGTCTCGTCCTCTCATTCCTGAGTCCATGTGAGGTGAAGGTGGAGCAGCAGCTGCAGGTCTGTGGTCCCTGAAGTCTGAGCTCATGATTCAAACATCAGATCTGTGTGAAGTCCAGACTCATCGGCTCTGAGCGCTCTGAGCTTCAGGCTCTCGCTTACATGGATGAACTACTTTAAGTTCGACACACTGATTTAAGAGGAGTCCTGTGTGGAGGTGTGTTCACCTCCTACATGCCTGCACAGACGCGCCTGTGTGTGTGTGTGTGTGTGTGTGTGTAAACCCTCGGGTGTCCTTGTCGTCTCGTGTCGACTCGTCGCTCCACCTGTGTGAGTGCACCTGACAGAGATGGATGATAAACATGATGAGATGTGACGTGTGTGTGTGTGTGTGTCTTTCCCACACACACACAACTTCCTCTTCACACACTCGATGAGAAGCGTCCTGACTCCGGGTGAAAACACTCCTCTCCTGCAGAAACAGTCAGTCCTCCTCAGTCCTCAGCGCCACAGAGCTTCTTCCTCTGCACATCCTTCCTTATCTTTAATTCCACTTTGCTCTGATAGAAAACAAACAGGGGCGAAGAAGAAGAAGAAGAAGAAGAAGAAGAAGAAGAAGAAGAAGAAGAAGAAGAGGAGGATCATCTGTTCCCCGTGTCGTCCATCAGCAGGCTGCAGAGGCTTCATCTGATCTCAGAGTCACTGAGTCGTCCTCAGAGACGACGAGGAGCTGAATGATTTTCTCCTCTGCTGCCTCACACTCAGCTCTCTCTCTCTCTCTCTCTCTCTCCCAGGGTCTCTCGCCCTCGTACCGTATTGGCTCTCTCTCTAAAGCGCCTCTCGTTCTCTCTCCATTCATGGCATCTCTTTTCTCCTGCTGAGTCTGTAAATCCTGCTCGCCCTGGTTTCTCTCTCTCTCTCTCTCTCTGAGTAACAACATTCAACTGATTTAAAGAAAACCTCCAGATTAAATCCTCAGCTTGTTTCCACCGTCGCGCTGCACAGTGTACGTGTGGCTGCGCACATCTGTACGTTCAGTCTTCAGGTTAATGTTCTGCTGCTCTGGTTGGGTTCTGACACAGAAGCTACTTGGTTAGAAAACATCACGTTTGTCTGGATGAACCTGTTTATGAATCCACAAACACGCCTGGCATCATGCGGTCTCATGTGACGTGTAGCTGTCGTGTCACGGTGGCGTCTGTCCATCCGTCAGCCGCCACGCCGCTGTGACGTGAGTGTGACGTCTCTTCACTGAGCAGAGGATTGTGGGTCCAAACAGCCACAACAGTACGCTGGCTTCAGACTGCATGTCACATACTTCATATACATGAACATTCACAGTAACTTTGTAGCAAACCCTGAAGTTAGCATGATGACAAACACAGATGCATGACTTTATCTTTTTAAATGTCTTTCAGTTTATTCACAGGTAAGCTCAGATCGTGGGCCGTCAGAGAGAAGAAACTAAACGGAGGACACATCCGTCCCACAGATCGAGAGTCTGTTCCCACATCCAGTTTCTTCTCCACCACGTGACCCTACAGGGCCTCCGTACCTACCTGAGGAATTAGTTTGTCACTTGAGGCCGAGTATTTCTCACGCTTCCCATGGTGACCACTGCCTCAGACACAAGCTCCAGACGAGTCCGAGTATCTTCTGTGTGAACAGGAACGGTCTCTGTGTCAGCAGGGGACCATGTGACTGACTGACATCATCAGTGCAGTAAACATGGACATTAATCTGAGTTTCCAACATGAACACTGTCCCAGCGGTGACTCATTTCACCCTCAAACTGTCTTAATGTGGTAATTCTTTGTTCTGCTGATGGTTTCCTTTAGTTTCCCTCAGCTGCTGGAGGAGAAGAGCTGTTCAGTGAAGCAGAGCTGTTTGTCTCCTTTCTCTCTCTGACTCACTGGATATCATGCCGTCTGTGAGGTAACACTTTACTTTTGTTTCATGTTTCTGTGCTGAGGCCTCATTGATGACACTGACAGAGAAGACACTCAGAAACAGTATGTCCTCCCTGCAGCTCTCACAGAGCTCATTGTGTGAGATGAACTCTGTGATGAATCCCTTCAGCATCATGATGGTCCGCGACCTCGCAGCACCTCCTCGCTGTGGCAGGATATATTCAGTGAAAGCAGTCGTGTGTGGAGCTTCTGTGTGCTGCTCCGTACGGAACATAACTAACACTGCTGACTAAGCTAACCCAGCTGAACCAAGACACTTTCCTCAACAGAACCAAGTTCTACTCATGGTTTGGTTATTTCCTGTTGACTCGACTCTGCTGCTCAATCAGACAACTGCAATTATCCGAGTATACATGCCGGTGAGAAAATCAGTTTATTGGGCCGGAGCATGTCATCCCCGGTACACTAGGTGGCGCTGTGCCCATTTCAACTCATGGTACCAGAAACACCTCCGGCTGACCTCTTTACATCACCAGCTGCCTCGGCATTCGAGAAAGATGGCGAAGAGCGAGACGAAGCTACATCTTTGTACACTTCGTATATGGTGTACATGATAATAACACAAACTAGATGGTGGAGACGTTTCAGTCATGTGACCGTGATGTCATCTGTTTGTAGCCTAACATTAGCTTCTTACTGCTACATGTTTAATTTAGCTTCACACATCACAGAGTGGAGTTCATCTGTGGAGGTTATCTGGATCAGCCGAACCTGGACGGATCAGAACCTTTAGATTATTTTCTGTAATAATCCAGAATCCAGTTCAATAATCCCACAGAGGAACCAGAGAGATGCTAACTTTAAAATGTTTTACTTAAAGACAATAAACTGGTACTGAAGCCTGGTTCATCCTCAGAAACTGTGTTTCCTGTTGTCACTGATACGTGATGACATGAATCCCAGCGCCGCTTTCTGCTGAGGAATTGTGTGTCTTTAGTTAGAAGACGTGGAGGACATTAAGTGTCCAGAGTGACTCCTGCTGACTGAAGGAGTCTCTTTAACTCAGAGTAATTACTGTCTCAGTGTCTCTCACACTCGCCATCATTTACTGAATGTCCTTCTCTTTCTAACTGTCTGTCAAACTCTCTGTGACTGCGTCTCTACATCTCTAGTTTATTATTTCTCTCCTGCCTGTCTCTGAATTACACCATCGGAGAGCCTCTCAAAATAAAACTTTACTGCTCGGTCAGTCGTGGATGTGTTGGATTGTCTTCAGCCTCTGCTGCTCCGTCTGCACACTCACTGTAACGTTCACAACCACCGTGTTTTATTGTTGTTTTTAATTAAGGCCATGAGGTTTGAATATCATATGTGACTTGTCCTCACATCCACATGATCTGTCATAAGTCAGCCTCAGTACAGACTGCAGAGACAGAACATGGACTCCTCCTGAACCGTCTGGTCCGGATGTCGAGGTTCAGTGCCTGCAGTCGTACAACACCACAGTAATCCCACTGGAGATGTAACCATGGTGATTTACCTAAACGCTGTTTCTAATTCCATAAATCTACTGGATCTCGCTCAGACACCAGAATTCACTATCTATGTGCTCACAGAGTTTCATCTGGATCCACATCAGAAGTCAGTGAGGTCTGTTCTGGACTAAGACCCGTCCTCCATCCCGGTTTGGTGGAAATCTGTTGAGTAGTTTTTGTGTAATCCTGCTGACAAACCAACCAACCAACCAACACAGGTGAGAATAAACCCTTGTTGTCAGAGGAAGCAGAGTATGTTGAGGGAGGAGACGAGTTATCGGCACCAGAAACAGAGAGCTTGTTGGGTCGGAGAGGTCGGAGTGTCAGCAGCTGTTCCACAGTTGTATCATGTGGTCAGAGTGGAAACACTTTCAACACGCGATAACCTACATGTTCTGTTGACTCACAGCTCTGGTTTGTTCTGTCAGTAGAAACGAGCCTGGAGATTATTGGGACGACGACCTGTGATGCACAGACCGAACGAACACCTGCTATGTGTGGGAAACACCTGTCACAGGTTTCATTCAGTCTTTATTCCACCTCTGTAACTCTTCTTCTCTCAGACGCCATATGTTAAATCCAGTGTGTTCAGCTTCATTGTCTTCAGCTGTCTGTTTCCGTTTCTTCTCGGACTCTTGCAAGCTCATTAAAAGGAACCTGGAGTCAGCTGACCCAGACAGCTGGTTCTGATTCTGAGAATGTACAGACATGGAGTGGCTGCAGACCAGAAGGAGCTGACAGAGTACTGACTTCTTTAATTCTGAAGGATCAAACATCAAACAGCTTCAAACAACTGCTGTACACACACACACACACACACACACACACACACACACACACACACACACACACACACACAGCAGTGACAGAGGATGGAGATCATGGAGTCAGATGGACCTCACAGATAAACATCCAGTCAGCAGCTCATCATACATCCTACAGCCCTGCAGAGGAGCTGAGACACACACTGACAGACTCACACTGAAACACACACTGACAGACTCACACTGAAACACACACTGACAGACTCACACTGAAACACACACTGACAGACTCACACTGAGACTCACACTGACAGACTCACACTGAAACACACACTGACAGACTCACACTGAGCCTCACACTGACAGACTCACACTGACAGACTCACACTGACAGACACACACATGATCTTTATATATGTATATGATGTGAAATGATGCAGAATGTTTCTGTTTGATGAAACTAACCTGTGAAAAGTAAAACAGATGTTTGTATGTTTGTGATTTATTTAAAGTTGAGCTACACATGAACACAGACACCTTCAGGTTCTGTGTGTGGTGCTGAGGCTGTGGAGGAGAAGGCAACCTCCACCTCCACCTCCACCTCCACCACATGATGGAGCACCACCCGGCCCTCAGCTCTCCACACACAGCTTCCCCTGACACCACCTGCTCTCCAGGCTGACAGAACCAGGTCATCAGGTAACTGGGTCGATCTGAGCAGGGAAACCCTCCGTCGCCCGCGAGCCTCCATCAGGAGCGATGAGGACAGCTGGTGGAGGTGAAGGAGGAGGAGCCTCGACAGATGGATGACTCCTCAGGTCACCTTGCCCAGAATAGAGATGCATCATGGGAGCGTGAGGATTTACCTGCAGGATGGTCCTCCAGCAGCAGCCTGTGAGGGATATTTATCAAATCCTTCAGATTTACTTCTTATTTTTATCACTAATGTTCACAGAGGAATCAAACCCGCGACACAACCACTGACACGCCAAGACAAACAGCGAAGTGAGCAGCGCCTCCCGTCTCCTTCACGATTCAGAACCAGGCAGAACCCAGAATAAAGCAGCTTCCAGCAACAAGATCCAGTTTTAATCCACAAACAAAGAAGAAGAACAGAGACAGTAAGTGCTGGCTGTGCCTCTCAGAGAGCGAGCTAACGTTCACTCTGATGTTGATCTGTGACGTCAGTTCATTCACACCTCAGTCGATATCCAAGTGCAAATACTCAGTTTCTGTCCTTCAGTACATGTTTCATGTATCTGAGTCTCTGTGTGACTTCTCCTCTCTACACCTGAACTTTCTCCTCCTCTCAGCTTCACAACAGCCTCGTTACTTCAGTTTGATGCATCTGAGGTGAATTCTGGATTCTTGTTATTTCCCAACATCAGCAGACTGATGTGGACCAATCAGACGCAGCGAGACGAGACAAAGACGTAAAAGCCGTAAGAAGCCGTAAACAGACAGAGAGGGAGGCTGGAATGTGGAGAAAAGGCGTGTTAGTGTCTCGTATCTGCAGAGAGTTTCATTACTTTGATTCATAATAAAAGTAACTTGTACTTTTACTTGAGTGCAGATTGAGTTTTCTACCTTCCACTGGTGGAGCGTTGAAGGTTCAACACGATGCCTTCAGGCTCTGCTGTGTTTTCATCTTCAGACTCTGTCTAATCATTATTTCATTATTTCATAATTTACATATTTACATAAGTATTTAAACAGACACACAGAGTCGTACTCCTCGTGCTGTTGGAGCAGCAGAGTAACTCTGGTCAATATTACTGTATATTTGTGGGCTGTATATACAGTGAGGGAGGCTCCTGCTGCTGAGTAGCTGCAGTGTTTTTGTTTAATTCCATCATGAAGTTTATTGATTGAGTGATAAACTGGAGAAGGAACACTGAACTGCTCCAGAGCTCATTACCTGTTTTCTGTCTGAGCCTCCTCCTGCTCCTGGCTGAACTACATGTAGCCGCTGGGTGGGAGCTTCACATTCCTGTGCTCACTGTTTACTGCAGATAGTCCTCGACTCCACCGGCTGTTCAGAGCTCCTGAGTCCTCCACACCAACAAACACCTGTGTAGCTGTGTCAATATGTTGCACATATTTTAATCTATTTTATTTCAAATCTTTTATTTTTAGGAACATTCTCAAAATCTGTGTACAATAGTCTCCATGTCCTCTATGTCTGCATTTCTGTAAAACAGTGTTAAATCGAATTAAGTATTTTTATGGTTCCGTGTCACCTGTTGTAGCGGGGGGACTTTAATTAACGGTACACAACAATGTAACAGTGATGTAGCTCTACCTTCCTGGCAAAACTAGGGAAGCTTTCGTGCTGGTAAGATGTGTTGCGATGCTCTCTGTCTGTTGGCTAAGTTAGCATAATTTACTCTGTCTTAAACTGAATATAAACGTTACAATATCATTGCTAAATATATTTACGCTTTTTTTAGCCAGCGAAATCTGCAGTTTATTTTGGTCTCGGCTTCATTTCAAGAATATTTGCGTCCAAACAGATCCACTAAAAACAAGTCAACACGCTGTAGTTCGTATTCCAGGCCTATAGGTGGCGCTTGAAATTCACCAAAAACAGAGAAGAAGACACAGAGCATGCACATAAAGCTTGCATGCTGTAAACAAACAGACAGTAGAAGAAGAAACTGAACACAAGAAGAAGACGAAGATGGCGAGTGCAAGGAAACCAGAAGCGTTTGTGTGGATCGATAATGAGGTCGAACTGTTGCTGCGACTCACACTCGACTACAAGGCGAGTAAGTTGCAAGAAACACGAACACAAGCAGTAGTCCGCCATTGCTGTTGTTGTTGTGAGACGTCGCGGGGTTCAGAGGTCGAGGGGTGGGGCGATGACGTCATCATCTCGGAAAGTATGCAGATTCACCGTCTACATGAAAACGCAAGGGCAGCAGGTCAGGATTTTTCCACCCTGAGACCCTGAGTGCGTTTACAGGATCCGTGTGGACGATCAGCCAAAACGATGCAAAACGTGCGTTTACACTAAAGAGCGTTTCCGTGTGGACGGGCCGAGAGCGCCTGGCGGCCTGTGTGTACTGTCCCACGCTGCTCCTACAGGGAATAAATGTGCAGATCCTGATTCCTGAGTCTTCAATTTAAAAGCAGCCAGATTAAAGCTGCTCCACATGTTCTGCTTCTCTGTCCGGATCTGTTCTCTTCCCCTGACAGCACTTTCTGTTGAAGAGGGAAAATACATGTAGGTCCAGTTCACTCCGTCAGTTTGTTCTGAAGAAGCATTTGTCTCCTAACTGTGTGAAACAGTTTGTACAGTTCTAACTGGATGTGACACACACACACACACTTCAGCTCTTCAAAGAGATCCAGTGAATTAGATTTCCTCCCAGCAAAGCTCCGAACCTCAGGATGTCTCAGCTGTATCCAGTACCGTCCGGTAGAACCAGCACCTGTCAGCCGTCAGCTCAGATGTCTTGTTTGGTCTCGTGGTGCCGCTTAACTGTCACACTTTGGATCAACACCACAGTGTCACATAATGAGAGACACAAAGGTTCAGTTCTGTCTGCTGGAAGATGAACACACATCGGTCCGTCCATCAGTTTTTAAAAGTTCCGTTTTCTGTGTCGACCGTTCTTCTTTTCAAACAGCCATGATGTCCTCCGTCCACAGACCCACACGTCTCTGCGGCACACGACCCGTCTGAGTGGCTCAGTATCGGAAAACACACACACTCGATTATGACTGAGTGTTCAAATCCACACAGCTGCGCACGGGCTCACCTGAGCAGGTGCCTCCTGGACGGGCTCACCTGAGCAGGTGCCTCGTGGACGGTCTCACCTGAGCAGGTGCCTCCTGGACGGGCTCACCTGAGCAGGTGCCTCCTGGACGGGCTCACCTGAGCAGGTGCCTCCTGGACGGGCTCACCTGAGCAGGTGCCTCCTGGACGGGCTCACCTGAGCAGGTGCCTCCTGGACGGGCTCACCTGAGCAGGTGCCTCCTGGACGGGCTCACCTGAGCAGGTGCCTCCTGGACGCACAGCTGTAGGTTGTGTTGACGTGAGACGTCAGTGATCAGGCTGCTGATTGAATCTGTTTGAGCTCCTCCGGTTTATTAATCCTCATCACATCCTGATCATTAAACATGAAACGTGTTTCATATCAGTTATCAGCTCATTAGAGAGAATTTAATTAAAGCACCATAAAGCCTCAGAGGAACTTTAACGAGTTGAAGCGCTGAAGAGCTGGACTTCAGTTCCTCCTCCTCTAATCTGCTCCATAATTCATCTTTATATTTGTGGCTGGCTGCAGTAACGAGGTGGCTGCATGAGCATCCTGAACACAGCGTGAATATGAAACCAGAGGAAAACAAACAAATCAGTGAGCAACTAACACAAAGACTCGGGCTAACAGTGGGAATTAGCCGAGCGTCTAAATGTCGCTCTGTGGAAAATTAGGCCTTGATTATAAAAAGTTGACAGATTCATTAATAAGAATTAATGACAAACATAGAAAGGATGAGTTCATGAACAGAACATAAGATAAGATAAGATAAGATAAGGACTTTATTAATCCCGAAGGAAATTGCTGTGCCAGGGTTGCAGTACAAGGAAACAGTATAAATCAAATCAAAATAGAAATAAAAATATAATATGAATAAATAAAAGTAAATTGCAACTATAAATATGAGCTATTGACCTGTAATAGCAGATAAGGTGCGAATCAGCAGCTTAAAGTGTTTGTGGACGTGCAGGGATATTATCATTGTCCTATATGGAGAAGGGGGAAGAGTTAAAAAGTGTGATGGCCACAGGGAGAAAGGATCTCCTGTGGCGTTCTGTGGAGCACCTCGGTGCTCTCAGTCTGCGACTGAAGGTGCTGCAGTAGGAGTCCAGTGTTGCATGCAGGGGGTGCGATGTATTGTCCAGGATGTTGAGCAGTTTCCTCAGCATCCTCTGCTCAGACACCTCTGCCAGAGACTGCAGTTCAACTCCCAGGACAGAGCCAGCTCTCCTGATGAGCTTATCCAGTCTGTTGGCATCGGCTGTCTTAGCCCTGCTGCCCCAGCACACCACCGCGTAGAAGATGACGCTGGAGACAACTGAGTGGTAGAACATCAGCAACATGGTCCTGCATACGTTAAAAGACCTGAGTCTCCTCAGGAGAAAGAGGCGACTCTGACCTTTCTTGTGGAGGGCATTGATGTTGGCTGTCCAGTCTAGTTTATTGTCAATATGGACCCCCAGATACTTGTAACAGTCCACTATATCCACCTCAGTACCCTTGATGTTGATAGGGTTTGGAGGGTTACTCTTCTTCCTAAAGTCCACCCGCAGCTCTTTGGTTTTCCCCGTGTTGAGCTGCAGGTGGTTCTGTCCACACCACTCTACAAAGCTGTCCACCACACCTCGGTATTCAGCTTCCTGATCCCCTGAGATACAACCTACAATGGCAGAGTCGTCCGAAACATGTTGAGACGCTGCCTGGCACAGAAGTAGTTTCACTGGGAAACAGAATCACTGCTCTGCGTGTTGTAGAGGAGCGACTGACTCTCACAGAAACACTGTGCAGTGCTGTGGTTCTGTTCTGTTGGGTCATATCTGAGAACTCGGACTGAGCCACCAGGCATCAGGAAGCTAACGCAGCTAGCACTAGCTTATTCATCACAGGCTACAGTGTGGCCTGCTGGGACATGTTGGATCCACATCGTCCAGGCCGCTGGGTTCAACACACTGGGACCAAACGACTGAGGTGTCCAGCGGACAGAACTGCTCTCTACAAGGGCGGCGGCCATTGTTTCAGGCAAGTGTTGTTCCTCTTGGCACGTTGGAGCGTAGTGGACATGTGTGGTGGACGTGATGTGACGCAGCCTGCGATCCGGTAACTCACAGTGTTGTTTCAGTTAGAACAGGTTTTAGGATCGAAGGTTTGTGTTTGTTCTTTGAAACTGATTGATCGATCGAATACTTCTGAGGTGTGAAAGTAACTACAGTTGAACTGAAACAACTTCTTTGTTGTGTATTAATAATTGTGTACAGATGTGTATATATTGTATGAGGTAAATAGTTAAATGGATCTCTTGAAGTCGTGATGCACAGCTTCATCTCTGGACTGAAGCAGGAACATTTTCATCAGCACTGACAGTTAAAGCACAAAGGTGAGTCACTGACAATCAGTCAGAAAAGTGTTGCTGGATAGTAATTAACACACAGTGAAAAGACGCTCACACACACACACATACACTCACACACACGCTCACACACACACACACACACACACACACACACACACACACACACGCACACACACACACGCACTCACACACACACACACACGCACACACTCACACACACACACACACACACACACACACACACACACACACGCACTCACACACACACGCACGCACACACTCACACACACACACACACACACACACACACACACACTCACACACACACACACACACACACACACACACACACACACACACACACACACACACACACACACACACACACACACACACACACACACACACACACACACACACACACACACACACACACACACACACACACACACACACACACACACACACACACACACACACACACACACACACACACACACACACACACACACACACACACACACACACACACACACACACACACACACACACACACACTCACACACACACACACACACACTCACACACACACACACTCACACACACACACACACACACACACACACACACACACACACACACACACACACACGCGCGCGCTCACACACACACACACACACTCACACACACACACACACACACACACACACACACACACACACACACTCACACACACACACACACACACGCTCACACACGCACTCACACACACACGCTCACACACACACACACAGTGTTTGTACTGAAGCAGAAGTCCTTGTCACCGTCTCTTATGTCAGACCTGTGTGACCCGTTTGTGGTTCTGTTCACGCTGTGTGTCCGACCTCACTTCCCTGAGGACCAATAATAGCTCCTGGCTGACACACATCTGTACGTGTGCGTGTGTCCACTTCACCTGCAGCTCTCAGCTCTGATTGGCTGCATCACGAGCTTCATCACGAGCTTCAGTCACCTGGACGATACTTATTTAACCTGATTAAAACTTGATTCTGGTCCGGCCACTCGCCTCAGACTGTTTTAGTACTTTTAATACTATTTAATTACTTTATATTTATTCTAATTTGGATTGAATATCAGGGTCAATGTAATGTAAATGTTCATGTGACTCATCCATCAGCTGTCCACTACACTCAACACAGTCTGAGTTCACATGCTGCTGATATTCTGATCATGATCTGTTTAAAAGCCCGGACTGAACCAGACGTCTCAAATCAGTTTCAAACTTCTTCATAAACTGATCAAAAGAAAACGTCTACAACCAGATTATTCTCCACTCAGCATCTCCACAGTAATGTGGAGCAACGTACGTTTCTCAAACAAAGATGCCGTCTTCTAAGGTGAACCTATGGCGTATTATTATTATTATTATTATTATTATTATTATTATTATTATTATTATTATTATATATTAATTTTAAAAAGCTTTGTGAGTAGAGTTGTTCTGATCCTGATACCAGTATTGGAAATGCCTCCGATACTGCTGAAAATGCTGGCATCGGTATCGGTGAGTACTGGAGTCCAATACCATTTCATTTATTAGAAATAGGAAACTATTTACCAGTTTGCTCTGTTAGTTAGACACAGTTCTTCTTCACCGCTCATGCCTTTTATTTTATTGTGGCTTCACTTTATTTATTTATTTTTTTAAATAATTATTCCTATTATAATTATAAGTTGCTGTTGCACTGCTGTTTTATACTATTCTTTTTAAATATGTATTATTTTATATTTTAAATATGCATTCATTCATGTTTTACAAAGGGTTTACCACCATGATAATCATATCACAGTCATGCAGGCGTAGTATGAGATATATATACATTTTATAACTCACTGGTATCGGTACTTGGTATCGGCTGATACCCACAGCACAAGTGTCGGAATCAGTTTTGGGAGGGAAAAAATGGTATTGGAACATCTCTGTGTATGAGTGAGGAGGAGTATTGTGCATTGAATCTGTTGAGGGATGGGGATCCAGTGGAGCTCCTGGAGGACGAGGTGATGTGGTCACGAGCAGAGTACTGGAAGCACTGGACTTCATTGAGGAGTTTGGATGGTGTGCAATAGATGATGCTGTTGCAGTAGTCAGTTGTGGAAGTGATGAAGGTGTGGATCAGGGTTTAGGTAGCAGTATTAAAGCTGGACACCTGTTGGAGGCGGAGCCCCGTTGAGCCCCTGTGAAAGCAGCTGAGTGACACTGTGAAGCTGATGCAGTTCAACTTCCTCTTGATAAAGAACATCATGTCTCAGAGGTTGTGATGCCCAACAAATGTATCAGCTGTTTTACAGATGCTTCTTTCACAACATCAGCTTCTGAGGAAAAGTGTTTTGGGCCTCAGTGCATCAGCGACGATGTAATTACACAATTTGACCACAAAGAAAACTGAGTTCAGAACCTGGAGCTCCTGCTGGTGGTCGAGCTGAGCCAGTCTACTGCAGACAATCTGTAACTGGGAGTGAACTGAACAAAGACGATGATGTTTGTCTCCGGGACAGGAAGCTGATCAAACACCTGCCAACAGAGATGAAATATCAGATGAGGAAGACGATCCACGATGTAACATCATCATGTGTGAAGTAAAAGAGTCAGTTCAGTGTCTGCTCTCATAACGAGCTGCTGTTTACTTTGTTAACAATGAAAAGTCATTATATTTAATGTTTTCTCTTAAAATGTAATACATGTACAGACATGTTGACTGACTGCACTCTGTCCTCACTCTGACCCCCGACTGAACCGCATGACCCCTGACCTCTGACCCCTGACCCCTGACCTCTGACCCCTGACCCCTGACCTCTGACCCCTGACCTCTGACCTCTGACCCCTGACCTCTGACCCCTGACCTCTGACCCCTGACCCCTGACCCCTGACCTCTGACCTCTGACCCCTGACCTCTGACCCAGCAGCATCAGAGCCGGACAGTCAAACTGTATTCATGGAGCAGTTCTTACATTCATGACACAAATGGGGTTTATGGTTGTTTCTTCTACAATTAAGATAATAAAACAGAACAGATGACTCTAACATGTCTAAATATTTCATATTTGTGTTTGTGTGAACACACAGCTGAAGTCGTGAATCAGCCGACTGCATCAGGCCCCAGGGTGTGTGTGTGTGTGTGTGTGTGTGTGTGTGTGTGTGTGTGTGTGTGTGTGTGTGTGTGTGTTCACCCTTTCATCATGCACAGTGTTTTCAGCAGACGACTCGTTCCCTCTGCTGCAGCTGTTTCTGTGTTTACGATGTTTCATTGAATATTAATTAAAACATAAAAACAGCTCAGTGAGTTTTTATCTTCTACAGCATGCAGCTTTAAATGTGGTTGTGTGTGTGTGTGTGTGTGTGTGTGTGGCCTTTTTTACTGGTGACTGGATTTTGGGTCTTGACGTTTGTCCTGTTTGGACTCTTGTGGTTCTGAAGCTTTGAGTCTTTGTGTTGTTCTGCCTCAGCGTCTCCGTCCCACCACAGCACCAGTTCATGACTCCTGCCAGGTAAAGGTAGTGGAGCAGTGAACAAAGTCACCTCAGTACTTTAATGTGCTGTAAGTTGTATTCCCCCTGGGTTAAAAAATCATGACATGTACATGTGAAGTATGATGAGCCACAGGTGTCTCCAGGTGAACCTGTAACTCTACTCATGTGTTATTCATTCAGTCATGAGAGAATTTAATATATTGAAATATTCAACATCAGATGAGAAACTTCTGCAGTTAATGAATGTTAACGAGCTCATAAAGAAAAGTTAATAAAACATGGAGGAACTGATTTCCTGGCTGAAGGTTGTGAACATGTGACAGGTGTGAGATTAAACACCTGAGGGTCTGAGTTCTGGATGTACGGCAGCCCTGAGGGGTCACGTTCAGCTGGATGATCAGCAGGCTGTCAGAGTGCAGCAGGTATTCAGTCAGCAGCTGCTGCATCACGCAGCACCTTTATAAAGGTGTAACACGTGTTCTTATATCTGAAACATGAACGTGACTGAGGGACTTTGACACTTCCTGTCTGATTTAAACAAGTCCAAACGATTCACTTTTATTTTTTCTCTTCTTTATTAGTTTTCTCACTTGAAGCAGAAACTTTACATTCCTGTGCTGCTTTCAGAGCAGCGAAGAAGAACTGACCTCCGATGTGTAACATTAAGCAGAGCTAACGGAGCTAACGGAGCTAACGGAGCTAACGGAGCTAACGGGAAAGTGGCGGACCCGTTTCTAAATGACATGGTATCGGATCAGTGCACAGACTCACATGCTCATCGATATCAGTACCTGCTGTTTCAGCAGCATCAGTAGTATTGGAGTCCAAATGACTCTTATGGTGGTACTGGTACTGGTACTGGAGCACAGGGCTGGAGAGTCTGAGGGTGGTGGGTTTGGGTCGGCTCCTGGTCTGTCAGAAGCCTCGTCAGCTGAGTGGAGCAAGTCTTTGGATCAGTCAAACATCCTGAATAATTAATTCAGGCTGTGACCTGCTGAGGTTTTCTTCTGATGGTGTTAATATCTCAGGCGACTCCAGGCTGCTTCTCTTAGCGACAACATGTGAGTCGTCTGACTCGTCCACAGCTGCTGCTCAACATTTCACAGATCAAGCTTTTCCTGCTGCATCTTTGTCAACATGTTTTCTCTTGTTGTGAGCTGAAACACGACGAGTCAGCAGACTCTTGTTGAGGTGTTGTTGGTGTGAACAGACACAGAGCTGCAGACGCCGTCACATCAGAGGAGCAGAAGACTTCTAATATTCACAGTATCAGTGAGGTGATAATACAAACTGTCTCCATCAGTGAGGGAACAAGACATTCTCAGAGGACAATGAGGTCCAGAACACTGTTTGAAACTAGAGAGGTGGCAGGGTCCGCCATATATAAACAAAGTAAAGCAGTATAAACTGTGTTGTTCTCTTCTCAATAATGTTTATTCACAGAGCTCCAGCATCTGTCTGTCTGTCAGCCGCTTCACTCTCCATCCTCCTCGGTCTGTTTGTTCTGTCAATGTTTTGTATTGATGCCAGCAGACAATGGAAGCAAAGCACCCTGGGAGCCCGACACATACAACACAAACAGATTGTCTGTCGTCTTTAAAGCTCCTTGTAATGTGAAGACGTGTTGCAGCGTCTGAAAGGAAACAGAAGTAGGTCAGTTTGTGTCGCTCTGCTGGTGGATCCTGCGTCCTCGCTGCAGTCCAAGTCCAACCAGAGATCCTTTGCTGCATGAAGTCCCCGTCACTCTCCTCCTGTCACTGTTCAGAGCTGTTCTACTTAAAAAACAGAAACAGGTGGTGTGCAAGTGCGCTGACCCGGTGGTCCGACCCGGTGGCCCGACCCGGTGGTCCGACTCGGTGGCCCGACCCGGTGGTCAGACCCGGTGGTCCGACCTGGTGGCCCGACCCGGTGGCCCGACCCGGTGGTCTGACCCGGTGGCCCGACCCGGTGGTCTGACTCGGTGGCCCGACCCGGTGGTCTGACCCGGTGGCCCGACCCGGTGATCCGACCCGGTGGTCTGACCCGGTGGTCTGACGCAGAGCTGCGTCTGCACACGCCGCCATCTTTCATTCTGTAACAGCGGCGTCATCATGTCTGTGAAGTTATTCTGATTGAACCAGGAGAGTTTCATCGGTATTAAAGGGGCTTTATGTAACTTTTTCTTGACCTGTAGGACCTTGAACTTCGCGGACAGTTGGTGGTTAGTGCTGGTTTGGTGCTGGTTTAGCTGGTGGACCAGCATGATGAAGCTGGTCACCAGCAAACCAGCACCAGTATGGACAGTTCCCTGTCCAACAAACACAGTGTTGCATTTATATTTCTGTATATTTAGTTCAGTATTTACAGTTTGTTTCAGGTTTCCTCAAATTAGGAAGCTCGTGTTCAATAAACTTGGTGTTCTGTGACGACCTCACTGACTCTGACTGGCCTGTACTGGACTTGCACAGCCAACTTCACTCCTCCTCATACTGCAACATGAAATAAGTTGTAGACACATCATGCTGGTCACCAGCATCTCAGCACCAGAACACAACATATGCTGGTCTGTGCTGGTTTATCCAGCAGGGATCTCTGTATGCTCATAAACTAAAGTACATTTCCCAACATTCAGCAGTCAAAGAGGCCACGCCCCCAGTTATCTCCGACTTTAAGTCTTGATATGATTTAAAGCAGTGAGTTGTGTGAACGTTGTGATGAAACGTGTGGAGCCTCTGGTGGTCGCTAGAGGAGCTGCAGTCATCCTGTCCAACAGAAGGTCGTCCTGCTGACACCGTCTCCGTGTGGACACTACATGTCAAAGATGGAGGCCGTGTCACATGACGTACTGACGTCACTTCCCACCTTCAGCTACAGCTGGTTATTATGGGATGTTTACAGCAGAGAGGATGTGAGGCAGCAGTAAAGCTGACAGTTCAACAGTTAGTCAGACGTAATGAGTATATATAGTGTGCAGCCCCTCAGACGGACTGAGCGTGCTCAGAACAGAGAGGGAGCTGTCAATCAAACAGACGGAGAGAGGAGACCCTCACACAATCAACTCTGTGTGTGTGTGTGTGTGTGTGTGTGTGGTGCCAGGCTGTCTGGATGTGGCATTTGGCTGCCATGGCAACAGCTGCCATCGCTCGGCTCCTGAATGACATTGATTGGCTGTGATTGGCTGTCAGACGAGCAGGAAGCAGCTGTAATTGGCTGTGACACGAGGATGAGGGAGGCAGGTGGAGTGTGTTCTCAGTGGTCAGCACAAAGGTCAGTGTGTGTGTGTGTGTGTGTGTGTTCATTACATTAAGATGTTTTTTATCTTCTATATTTCCTCCTCTGACAGACTGAGACTCTTGTGGTGACCGCTGTGATCAACTCGTCCTCTGGCTGCGGTCCTGATCCGCTCTGAACATCTGGACCTGTTTGTTCTGCTTCAATCAGAAACAGGACACTGAAAGGTCACAAGTCAGACTGAAGTGTGACAGTTATGTAGTTTAAAGACTGAGCAGACTGGTCCGGTCATGATGATCATTGTGTGTCTCCTGCAGACAAACACAACATCTCGTGTCCATCATCGTTGTCTACAGAGCGAACAAAGCGACACGTCGTTGCGGTTCCGTCTGCTGTTTCATGTTCGCTATTGTTACTGAACAGTTCCATTGTTTGTGTCTGACGTCCAGAACCACGCACGACAACACAAGCTCCAGAATAAAAGTGTGTTTCTGCAAAACCTCAGAGAAGTTATATCTTTGTCTGTCTTCATGTTACAACCAGACAGAGTCTTCTGTTTGTCTGTAGTCTCTGTGCTGATCATCCCTGCAGTGGACTGTCTCTGTGGATTGTCTCAGTTGACTTGTGGTGTTTGTTGACAGGTCTTTCAGAGGACAGTATTCAGAACCTCATCCTGAACTCATCATCTCCTCTGGTTCTGACCACGACCCAACCACAGAGCCTGAACCAACCTGACGGGAAGTGGTCTTCAGGACGTCATGACTGACCCTTCTGTCAAACATCTGTTTTCACTGTCACTGTCATGTTCCCAGGTCCAGCTGTGGTCCAGCTGTGGTCCAGCTGTGGTCCAGCTGTGGTCCAGCAGTGGTCCAGCTGTGGTCCAGCTGTGGTCCAGCTGTGGCCCAGCAGTGGTTCAGCTGTGGCCCAGCAGTGGTCCAGCAGTGGTTCAGCTGTGGTCCAGCTGTGGTCCAGCAGTGGTCCAGCTGTGGTCCAGCAGTGGTCCAGCTGTGGTCCAGCAGTGGTCCAGCTGTGGTCCAGCAGTGGTCCAGCAGTGGTCCAGCTGTGGTCCAGCAGTGGTCCAGCTGTGGTCCAGCAGTGGTCCAGCTGTGGTCCAGCAGTGGTCCAGCTGTGGTCCAGCAGTGGTCCAGCAGTGGTCCAGCTGTGGTCCAGCAGTGGTCCAGCTGTGGTCCAGCTGTGGTCCAGCTGTGGTCCAGCAGTGGTTCAACTGTGGTCCAGCAGTGGTCCAGCAGTGGTCCAGCTGTGGTTCAGCTGTGGTCCAGCAGTGGTCCAGCAGTGGTTCAGCTGTGGTCCAGCAGTGGTCCAGCTGTGGTCCAGCAGTGGTCCAGCTGTGGTCCAGCAGTGGTCCAGCTGTGGTCCAGCAGTGGTCCAGCTGTGGCCCAGCTGTGGTCTGATGAACTCTCCACTGGGCGTCTGTCTCGTCCTCTCTGCAGGTCCAGAGGTTCAGACCTGCTCTTCTGTTTCAGGTCCTGCCACTGTTTGCTTGCTGAACCTGAACTTCACTTCATGTATTCAGCATGTTCATACTGACTTCGTGTGTTTCTGCATATTCTCATTTAGTTCTTGTTGTTTCTGTCCATCCTTTAGTTCTTGGTGATCACTGTTCTTTTCTCAGCAGTGACCACAGTCGTATAATGTTGAAGGTTTTCTCTCTAAAGTCTCATTTATCCCCAGAGTGGTGGAGACGTCATGACATGTGAACAAAGAGTTCCCTGAGCTCACCACAGAGTCTTCGTTGGTCGTCTCACTTGGCTCCACTGCCCCGTCACAATGTCTGCTGGTCCTGATCCATTCTGCCACAGCAGTCAGCTCTGAGGAGCAAATACTGACTGCAGACAAAGTCCACATATGTCTGATTATCTCAGCTGAGCAGGAATAAACCGACCTGAGGAGCTCTGGTCTGTGGAGGATTCTTCTTCTTCTTCTTCTTCTTCTTCTTCTTCTTCTTCTTCTTCTTCTTCTTCTTCTTCTTCTTCTTCTTGGTCTGGTTCCTGTTCTGTCTGGACTCTTGGTCTCTGCTCTGAGAGTCCTGGGTTTATCTCCAGACTCATATCAGGACTTTACATCAAAATAATGTGTTCATCATCTTCTCACACAGGATCAATAGTTTCAGTTGATTTTCTTCCTTTGAGTCGTCTCATCTGAGAAACACTCACAGTGAGAGTGAGTGACAGGAAGTGAACGCATCACACAGCTGAGGAAACCAGGTCAGCTGATCCTGTGTGTGTGTGTGTGTGTGTGTGTGTGTGTGTGTGTGTGTGAGAGAGAGAGAGAGAGAGAAGCTGATCGATCACATGTTATTGAATCAACATGGTGAACATGTAATTATCAGGCTCTCTGTCCAGTCACATTATGTGTGTGTGCTGCGTCACAGACTGGTGACATGGACACACAACACTTCCTGTTCCTCACGTCCACCAATCAGCTCTCACCTGAATCAGTGCATTTACATGACACTCAAGAAAACCGAATTACTGTGATAGTCCGACTATGATCGTATTGTTAAGATGCATGTTGACACCTTAGAATGACTAAAGTCGGACCAGATCAGATTTCTTATAAACACCTAGATTCTTTGATTGATAGTCTCATTACTCCTGCATGTATATGTTCCAACAGATTGGATTTGGATTATGCGTTCTGCGCAGGCTCAGGATTTTTTTCTTTCCTCCGAAATCACCGCAAGAAAGAACGCCATTGTGCATCCAGGTTGTGTAATTTTTATTCTCCTCGCTCTTCGTACGCCATCTTTCTCGAAGGCCGAGGCAGCTGGTGATGTAAAGAGGTCAGCCAGAGGTGTTTCTGTTAGCACTAGTTGAAATGGGTACAGCGCCACCTAGTGTACCAGGTATGATGTGCTCCGGCCAGTAATTCGATTTTCTGACCGGCATGTTTACTCGGACGACTGCAGTTGTCTGATTGAGCGGCAGAGTGGAACTATGGCTGTAATCTGACTGTTTATCTGACTGTTTATCCGCTTGTCTTTGATGAGGATTGGATCAGTATCAGAACTTTTAAGAGCGGACTTTACTTTAAAGCGGTCAGGACACTGATTATTGAGAAAAATAGACAATTTAATTGAAGATGTACAAGCTGAAAGTTTGACTTTACATGTGATTAGTTCACGTGATGTATTTAGTTTTAACTAAAGTCACGTTGTCTTCACAGCGAGTCGATCATAACTCCAGTCTGGACTCCCTGTTGAATTATAATCACTTAGTCAACTCATTTTATTAAATCAGTTATACTTTGATTAATTTGTATTTAAAGTCAAAGTCAGATTGAGTTATTAACTCTTCATTTAAAGACAGAAGAAGGAAATTAACGAACTGACTTAACATTTTATTGTTATGAGTTTTAATCATATTTGATTTTTACTTATTATTTAAATGTCCATACTGTCGCTTTACTACTGTTGGGTTATTCTACTTCCTGCCTGTCCGTCCTCATCAGGAGTCCCTCCTCTGTTTCTCCTCCTCAGCTTCCTTCTGTTTTCCCACAGTTAAAGGTGCGGTATGTAAAAACTGACCAACATGAATCCAGACTCTCAACAAACTGCTAACTGTCGCTAACGGTATTTTGTTTATCCGTCCATGACTCTGTTACCACTGTTAACTAGTTAGCTCCATTAGCCCTGGAGCTAGCTAGCCTATATTGGGTGTGTTGGTGTCGACACAGGAGCTTTGGATCAACCCAGTGCTAGCTAGTAAGCATGCTAACTTAAATCCTCTTCAACACTAGGGCTGCGTCTGAAACTCCACACTAACATGCTACTGAGTACACTAAAACAGTACGTCAGATTTTTTAGTATGTCCGAACCCTTCGTATGAACCCAGTAGTACATGAGGTGCATACTGTTTCTGGTAAATATTACAGTATGCAAGCACTGGCCACTACGCCAGCATAAATATCCCACAATGCAATGCAGTGGTGACGACAACAACAACACAACAGACAATGGTGGACAGTGACACCATGGTAACCCGTGCCAACCTCACCTGTACCAGCTCCTCTACAATAATATAACATTAATATAATGCAGTCCAGTACAACAACATCACTTAACAAGTTTGCCTGCGGTTTACATTTATTATTGTGTGGCTTCTTACTGGATGCATATCAAGGATCATAGATTATTATTATTAGATGTACTAAAAGAGTATTATTGCAGATTGCAGGTAGAGCTGAGGTTGGCACGAGTTACTACGGTTACTTACGCGTCTCAACCACTTCTGCCCTAAACAGTGTGTCTGAAAAGATGTATACCACTGTTATTCACTCAAAAGTATGTTGAAGGATAGTACACATACTGAGTATGTAGTGTACAGAATGGAATTTTGGAGGTAACCAAGGCTCTGAAGTCTTTCATGTCCTGTCAAAACTCTTATTTCCTCAAATTCTGTTGATAATTGATTTTTGTTTTGTTTTGTTTTAAGCTAGAATTCTCCAAATTTCATCTTTTAAGGGTTCATTTTGTAGTTTTTCTTTCTCTGACAGGAGGCTTGACACTCACAATGTACACACACACACACACACACACACACACACACACACACACACACACACACACACACAGATGTCGAGTCATTAGTCTGTCACTGTGTCAGGATGTTGAGTTTAATCAGTCTGCAGCAGAATCCAATAAGCTGCTAATGACCGGGAGCATGATAACACTGTGTGTGTGTGTGTGTGTGTGTGTGTGTGTGTGTGTGTGTGTGTGTGTGTGTCGTCAGTATGAGCTGCCACATGAAGGAAAAATATTCATTTCAAGAATAAAGTCAGAATTTTCCAGCAGATTTCAGCATTATTACAGTAAACCTGTAGATTGTGTTGTTCCTGTGTTTGACAGACACACTGAGGCACACTGACAAACTTCATGTTTGATTTCATGCTGAAGCAAACAATGATTTAGAGCTCTGTTCAGTTTCTCCTCACGAAACAACTCTTTAATCACTACATTTGTTAATAGAGTCTGGTGATGTTCACATGATGGTTCAATGGTTGGATCAGTTCAAATGGTTGAAATTGATATTTCAGAAGAAGAAGAAGACGAAGAATTATACTTATGTACGCATCAGCTTATAACTTTTTTTTTTATTGCATGATTTAAAAAACATGCTGTGTTTTCAGATCATAGCCGCCATCTTGTGTCTGATGTCGTTCATTACAGCGTAAGCGTGGAGGGGGCGGCTCTCCTGACGTCACCACGTTTTGACGTCGTTGGACTGTGGACTGTGTCGAGCTGACCGGTGGACAAGTTAGCAAACCAGAGCGACACACATTCAGCTGAATCCTGCACTTGGCCCCGGTAGGTTGTGATAGTTATTGTCTTTATTTGATTATTAACTTTGTTAAAACTGATAAAGTGTTTTAACTTTCAGCAGACACCCGTAAACAGCGACAAACTATTAGCACGCGCTAACTTTCTTTGCTAATCCGTGCACGTCCCTCTGTACAGGACCAAACTCCACTCAAAATCCGACCATTTAAAATGTCCTTTGTTTATAAACTCAGGACAAATGTGGCTGAGCTTATTTTGACGCATTTAATGATTGTGTGAAGATGTGTGGGACAATTCGGCCAATGAATGACGCGTCTTGCGTCATGCATTTTGAATTAAAAGTCGTGTTTTAACGAGCTCCAGCGTGCTAGCTGCGGTTAAAGTTAACGTTATCTGTTGTGGTATTTTAAGTAACATCTCAAAGAGGAGCACGTGTCATCGGGGAGGCAGCTTCTGGTCAATACAGTAATTTAGTCTTTCGTTCAGATTTAGCGTAATGACGTGTCAGCTGAATGAGTGCAGCTCTATTCTTACGTCCAGTTGTGAGGTGTGACGTCACGCCTATATTAAGCCCATTGAACCTGTGCAGCACCTTAAGCACGTGGTTGTTATACGATCTGTCCACATGACAACAACCTGTCACTTAATTTGAAACCATATTATATAATGTATCTGTAAGGTTTGAACCTGAAAGTCACTGTGAAATAACTTTATTGTTCATTAGATGAGACAAAACCACAGAAACATGTCAACAGCACAACAGCTCCATCATGACGTCACTGTTGTCACCCTACACTTTGTTAGCTTGTTGTTAGCATCGGGCACACCTCTTCCTCCAGCAGCACACTTTAATGTCTCAGTTGGTGCAGCGGTGCTTTATTGTGCAATAAATAACACAGTGACAATGAAAAGAAGCATATTGTCAGTTTATTATTCTGTTGTTATCATCATGTTCACTAATATCATCCAGTCAGTAAATGAACAAACTCACAGTGGGGTCATTCACTGATGCTTCCTCAGTCAGACTCCAGCACCAAGTTAGAGTCAGAGACGGCTGAGATGTTAAAGGTCCTTCTCACTGAACAAGTCTCTAAACTGAGGGATGTTGTGCGTCTCTGACAGTTTGTGCTGAATGTAATTTAATATCAAACTGTGCTGAGTCTCTGCTGTGTATTCAAGTGCACTTCTTAAACTCTGGAATGTACAGCGCTTCATACAGCAAAGGATTTGTGTTGTTCAAGTGCATCTCATAAAGAAATGTCAGTGGCCGTTGTCAGGGCATGAACGTCTCAGCGGAGCTGTCACTGCTGAAACACTTCAGCATCGGACCTGAACCTGACAGTGGTGAGTCAGTGTCCTGGAGCCCAGAACCACAGAACTCACCAGAAAAAGATTTTTCTGGTTGAAAAGTGACCATTAGTTATTGAAATAGTTTCAAAAGGAGAAATGGAAAAAGCAAAGCGATTTAAAACAAGTCTGACTGAAATGTTTTTATATACACATATATATATTTTCTCTGGTCTCATTTACCATCATCCAGATCATTAGGTTAAATGTGATGCTAGAAAGCTTTAAACTGCCACCTGGAGGGCTTGAACCTGACAGGAGAACCTGCTGACAGGTAGCTGTGTGTCGACAGGTCAGACATGGCACTCACTCAGCTCTCCTCCAACAAGTGTGCTGGTGGCTTCCAGAAGGTGTTCGAACATGAGAGGTGAGATCTGAACCTACAGCGCACACACACACACACACACACACACACACCTGTGAAGTACTGACTGTGTGTGTTGTGTGTGTTTGCAGCACTGAGCTGAAGTGTAAGATGAAGTTTGCCGTCTATCTGCCTCCGAAGGCTGAGACAGACAAATGTCCCGTCCTGTACTGGCTGTCAGGTGAGTGTAGAGACGATCTGTGGACACGATGCAGCAGCTCATAACTTCTCAAAGCTTCATTAGCACCATGTTTGACTCACACTGAGGACCAACACGTCCCCATGACTTTTATAAAGAGATAAATGCAACAAGCAGAGGACATGATGAGGGACGTCTCCTCTGAGCAGAGGACAGAGACTGTAGTCAACATTAAGTGTCACTCTGATAGAAACTGTAAAAATGATGTGTCAGAGACAAACAGCTGATCTAATCCTGCTGAAACAAACATCTGTCATGAGTCCTCCTCTGTCTCCTGTCTGTCTCGTCCTGTCTGTCTCGTCCTGTCTGTCTCGTCCTGTCTGTCTCATCCTGTCTGTCTCATCCTGTCTGTCTCGTCCTGTCTGTCTCATCCTGTCTGTCTGTGTCTCTGCAGGTCTGACCTGCACTGAGCAGAACTTCATCACAAAAGCTGGCAGTCAGCTTCCTGCTGCAGAGCACGGCATCATCATCGTCGCTCCGGACACCAGCCCACGTATGACACACACACACTCTCACACACACTCACACACACACTCCCACCTGAAGCCTGTCTGGGTGGATAACAGCTAAATGGAGTAGCGAAGTAGAACAAGAATGAATCCTGATTTTTCCTGGTGAAGCAGTCTGAAGATCCTACAGGTTGCAGTTTTTATGTCAGTAGTTCAGAGATTCAGATTATGTAGTGTGTGTATTGAGTATGTGTATTGAGCCGAGCAGCTGACATTAATATCATGACCTGGTGTATAGAACAGCACTGAGTGAAGTTCAAGCAGCAGCTGTGATCGTTCCCACATCACCTGTGTGTCACACAGCAGCTGTGAGGTGTTCTGCTGTAAAGTCAGACTAACTTTAATTTTGCTGTCGGTGTTGTCTTAGTGTTGGCAGCAGAGACATCACAGGCTCACAGAACGCAAGTAACAGCAGCAGTGGTTCAGCTTCACCACTAGAGGCCACTGTAGTAATTTAAACTCAGGTCAGATGACTGTTGGGAAGTGAGAATGTCCTGTCAGTAAAGATGAAGAGTTTTAACGTCAGACTAACGAGTTTGAACGTGTCTGTTAGTGTCGACGTCACACTGAAACTGAACAACCTGCTGAATCATCCTCACCCAGTTCTACATGAGAGGAACTTCTCTTTTTTCATTGTCCTGAATTTAGTTTGTTTCACACACAGAAGAAAAAATCTCCTGAAAAACTGTTTGAATGTTTTGTGCTCCTGGTTCCCAGATCAGACTTAGAACGTGGATCAACAGGACAGCGGTTCTGATTTGTCCGTCAGGGTTCAGACTGCAGAACATGTAATCATGTGAATGTAATGACATGTGAGAGGGTCATAAAGACGCTTCCTGATGTTTCCTGTTTCCCATCATGCATCAGGTGGCTGTAACATCGAGGGCGAGGATGAGAGCTGGGACTTCGGGACCGGAGCAGGGTTCTACGTGGACTCTACAGAGGAGCCGTGGAAGACGAACTACCGCATGTACTCGTACGTCAGCGAGGAGGTCGGTCTGCTGCAGTTCATCAACAGACACACGTATTCATGTAGCTGTCAGCTGATTATTGATTATTGATCTGATCATCTCTCTCAGCTCCCCAAACTGATCAACGCTAACTTCCCCACCGACCCAGACAGGATGTCCATCAGCGGTCACTCCATGGGCGGACACGGCGCGCTCATCTGTGCCCTGAAGAACCCTGGGAAATATAAGGTACCTGCAGCTCAGAGACAAGGGGGGGGTGATGTCATCATGAGGTCACAGTGTTATTAACAGGCACTGTGATGAAGATGATGATGATGAAGATGATAAAGATGTCCTCTGTCTCTCTGCAGGCTGTCTCAGCGTTTGCTCCCATCTGTAACCCGGTGCAGTGTCCCTGGGGACAGAAGGCCTTCTCAGGGTATCTGGGCTCTGATAGGTCCAGCTGGGAGGTGAGTGACAGATACAGACCCAATCACAGTCTTTCTTTACAATCACATCCTGTCTCTGTCCCCCTCACCTGTCTCCCTCTCTGTCCCCCTCACCTGTCTCCCTCTCCCTCCTCCTCACCTGTCTCCCTCTCTCCCCCTCACCTGTCTCCCTCTCTGTCCTCTTCACCTGTCTCTCTCTCTCTCTCTCCTCACCTGTCTCCCTCTCTCTCCTCCTCACCTGTCTCCCTCTCTCTCTCCTCACCTGTCTCCCTCTCTGTCCCCCTCACCTGTCTCCCTCACCTGTCTCCCTCTCTGTCCCCCTCACCTGTCTCCCTCTCTCTCTCCTCACCTGTCTCCCTCTCTCTCCTCACCTGTCTCCCTCTCTGTCCCCCTCACCTGTCTCCCTCTCTTCCTCCCCCTCACCTGTCTCCCTCTTTCCCTCCCCCTCACCTGTCTCTCTCTCCTCCTCACCTGTCTCCCTCTCTCCCACCTGTCTCCCTCTCTCCCTCCTCCTCACCTGTCTCCCTCTCTCTCCTCACCTGTCTCCCTCTCCCTCCTCCTCACCTGTCTCCCTCTCTCTCCTCACCTGTCTCCCTCTCTCTCCCCCTCACCTGTCTCCCTCTCTCTCTCTCTCCCCCTCACCTGTCTCCCTCTCTCTCCTCACCTGTCTCCCTCTCTCCCCCTCACCTGTCTCCCTCTCTCTCCTCACCTGTCTCCCTCTCTCTCCTCACCGGTCTCCCTCTCTCTCTCTCCCCCTCACCTGTCTCCCTCTCTCCTCCTCACCTGTCTCCCTCTCCCTCCTCCTCACCTGTCTCCCTCTCTCTCTCCTCACCTGTCTCCCGCCTCCTCCCCTGTCTCCCTCTCCCTCCCCCTCACCTGTCTCCCTCTCCCTCCTCCTCACCTGTCTCCCTCTCTCCTCCTCACCTGTCTCCCTCTCCCTCCTCCTCACCTGTCTCCCTCTCCCTCCTCCTCACCTGTCTCCCTCTCTCTCTCCTCACCTGTCTCCCTCTCTCCCTCCTCCTCACCTGTCTCCCTCTCTCTCCCCCTCACCTGTCTCCCTCTCCCTCCTCCTCACCTGTCTCCCTCTCTCTCTCCTCACCTGTCTCCCTCTCTCTCTCCTCACCTGTCTCCCTCTCTCTCTCCTCACCTGTCTCTCTCTCTCTCTCCTCACCTGTCTCCCTTTCTCCCTCCTCCTCACCTGTCTCCCTCTCCCTCCTCCTCACCTGTCTCCCTCTCTCTCTCCTCACCTGTCTCCCTCTCTCTCCCCCTCACCTGTCTCCCTCTCTCTCCTCACCTGTCTCCTCCTCACCGGTCTCCCTCTCTCTCCCCCTCACCTGTCTCCCTCTCTCTCCTCACCTGTCTCCTCCTCACCGGTCTCCCTCTCTCTCTCCTCACCTGTCTCTCTCTCTCCTCCTCACCTGTCTCCCTCTCCCTCCTCCTCACCTGTCTCCCTCTCTCTCTCCTCACCTGTCTCTCTCTCTCTCTCCTCAACTGTCTCCCTCTCTCTCCTCCTCACCTGTCTCCCTCTCCCTCCTCCTCACCTGTCTCCCTCTCTCTCTCCTCACCTGTCTCCCTCTCTCCCTCCTCCTCACCTGTCTCCCTCTCTCCCTCCTCCTCACCTGTCTCCCTCTCTCCCCCTCACCTGTCTCTCTCTCTCTCCTCACCTGTCTCCCTCTCTCTCCTCACCTGTCTCCTCCTCACCTGTCTCCCTCTCCCTCCTCCTCACCTGTCTCCCTCTCCCTCCTCCTCACCTGTCTCCCTCTCTCTCCTCCTCACCTGTCTCCCTCTCTCTCCTCCTCCTCACCTGTCTCCCTCTCTCTCCCCCTCACCTGTCTCCCTCTCCCTCCTCCTCACCTGTCTCCCTCTCTCTCTCTCCCCCTCACCTGTCTCCCTCTCTCTCCTCACCTGTCTCCTCCTCACCTGTCTCCCTCTCCCTCCTCCTCACCTGTCTCCCTCTCTCTCCCCCTCACCTGTCTCCCTCTCCCTCCTCCTCACCTGTCTCCCTCTCTCTCCTCACCTGTCTCTCTCTCTCCTCACCTGTCTCCCTCTCTCCTCCTCACCTGTCTCTCCCTCTCTCCTCCTCACCTGTCTCCCTCTCTCTCCTCCTCACCTGTCTCCCTCTCTCTCCTCCTCCTCACCGGTCTCCCTCTCTCTCTCCTCACCTGTCTCCCTCTCTCCCTCCTCCTCACCTGTCTCCCTCTCTCCCTCCTCCTCACCTGTCTCCCTCTCTCCCTCTCTCCTCCTCACCTGTCTCTCTCTCTCTCCTCACCTGTCTCCCTCTCTCTCTCTCTCCTCACCTGTCTCCCTCTCTCTCCCCCTCACCTGTCTCCCTCTCTCTCCTCACCTGTCTCCCCCTCTCTCTCTCCTCCTCACCTGTCTCCCTCTCTCCTCCTCACCTGTCTCTCCCTCTCTCCTCCTCACCTGTCTCCCTCTCTCCCTCCTCCTCACCTGTCTCCCTCTCTCTCCTCCTCACCTGTCTCCCTCTCTCCCTCCTCACCTGTCTCTCTCTCTCCTCCTCACCTGTCTCCCTCTCTCCCTCCTCCTCACCTGTCTCCCTCTCTCTCCCCCTCACCTGTCTCCCTCTCTCTCCTCACCTGTCTCCCTCTCCCTCCTCCTCACCTGTCTCTCTCTCTCCCTCCTCCTCACCTGTCTCCCTCTCCCTCCTCCTCACCTGTCTCCCTCTCCCTCCTCCTCACCTGTCTCCCTCTCTCTCTCTCCCCCTCACCTGTCTCCCTCTCTCCTCTCTCCCTCCTCCTCACCTGTCTCCCTCTCTTTCTCTCCCCCTCACCTGTCTCCCTCTCTCTCCCCCTCACCTGTCTCCCTCTCTCTCCTCACCTGTCTCCCTCTCTCCCTCCTCCTCACCTGTCTCCCTCTCTCTCTCTCCTCCTCACCTGTCTCCCTCTCTCTCCTCCTCACATGTCTCCCTCTCTCTCCTCCTCACCTGTCTCCCTCTCTCCCTCCTCCTCCTCACCTGTCTCCCTCTCTCCCTCCTCCTCCTCACCTGTCTTCTTCTTGTATTTTTGAGGCGTACGATGCGACGGTGCTGGCGGGTTCGTACTCCGGTCCTCAGCTCGACATCCTGATCGATCAGGGCCGTGACGATCAGTTCCTGTCGGCCAGTCAGCTGCTGCCTGACAACCTGATCGCCGTCTGCTCCGAGAAGAAGATCCCCGTCGTCTTCAGACTGCAGCCGGTCAGTTCTTTCACACTGTCAAAATAAAAGCATACACATTGAAATTATAGCAGCTCCTTGATGCTAGCTGTGTTTCCTGGTGCAGGGCTACGACCACAGCTACTTTTTCATCTACTCCTTCATGAGCGATCACATCAAACATCATGCCAAGTTCCTCAACGCCTGAACCCAGCAGAGAACAGTCGGTCCACGTTGACTCTGCTGCCATCAGTATGTAATGAGATGAGGAGTCAGAGATGTTTCAGCCGCTGTGCCTTCAGTCTGAGCCCTCAGTGAACACACAGCTGTACCTTTCACAATAAAGCACTTGATTATTCATGTTTGTGTTGTTTGTTGAGCTGCAGAGAAACCCACAGTAATCTGAGTAGGGCTGGGTGGTATGGCCATAAAACATCATCACAATACACAGTATATATCTCAATATTAATATTGTGACTATGTACTTTCACTGAGCACATGAACAACAGCGATGCACGTCCACAAAGCTGCATCTGTCAAAGTGTTTCATGCCACAGAACAGCTGAGAACAGATTCAAGAGCAGAAACATACGTTTTAGTGACCAACACAAGGCATTCTGGGATTTTGTTGCAGTTGTTTCCACTTGCGGATGTGACAGATCTACTAACAGTACACAAACCAACAACTGGCTCAACAGTGGAGACACTGATGTTTGAAAATAAGAATGGACTCATTGTTATTAAACTAAAGACTGTGAGGCTGAGAACTCAAACCATCACACAGTAATCAGATTACAGCTGCAGGATTTACAGGCTCATCAGGTTAAAACAGGAAGTCTTCTGGCTGAGCTGAGTTAGTCCAGTCTCTGGTTAAAGGCAGTGACGTGTGAGATGACGACAGCGCCCCCGTGTGGCTGCTGCTACAACTGATGCTGTCAAATTAAAGGGATAGTTCGTGCTTTTTGAAGTGGGGTCATATAAAGTACATATCTATAGTCGATCTGTTCCCTACAGTAATCACTGATCAGCGCAGCCTCAGTTTGGAGCAGCAGAGAGCCACTCAGCTTTGTACTGCAGTGAACAGAGTCCAGAGAAAAAGAGAAATAAACCACCTAAATTAAGGCTCACCCTAAAAAATCTATAACAGTTCAAGTGTACGTTGTATAGAGAAAATTCACACAACTTTACATCGCCGTCACACTGGCCTTTCTTTTTGCAAGGTGAGCCTTGTTTTAGGTGGTTTATTTCTCTTTTTCTCTGGACCCCGTTCACTGCAGTACATATTACTCACAAAACACAAACTATCCCTTTAAAACTCATCACTGATGTTTCAACTCTTACCCGTTCAGCAGACTGTTGAGCTGACATCACATTATTATTGTTATTCATATTACCATATATTATTCATATTCATATTACCTGTGAGGCTTGATCACATTGCTGTATGTTTGTATATTATATATATATATATATATATATATATATATATATATATATATATATATATATATATATATATATATATATATATATATATATATATATATATTTAAATCAACTTCGAAAAAATCAACTTCGAACAAATTTGTTCGAACTTCAAACAAATTTGAAAAGACACGCATTTGTTTGAATGAATTCGAATAAAGCCCCGGTGAAGCTGAGTGTGCCCAGTATCCGTCCGTCAGAGGAGGTTGTACTCCACTGCTAACGTTAGCTGACGTGGATGTAAGCTAGCAGGTGAGTTTACAGGTTTGTTGTCGTTGTGCAGTGACACAGCTGCCTGTCGAACTGACAAACTGCTTCAAACGGCCTGTTGCGCTTATAGACCAGACATTTTGATTTCCAACAGGTCATTACATTCGAATACGAATATTCGAATTTCGAATAAAAAGTGACAGCCCTAATATATATATGTATAACAATAATAATCCTCCTGTCAGCCCCGAGGGAAACACCGAGCAGACCATCTGACCGGCGGCCTGTGAAATGTGCTGTAAGAGTTGAAACATCAGTGATGAGTTTTAAAGGGACAGTTTGTGTTTTTTGAAGTGGGGTCATATAAAGTACACATGTATTTAGCCTTATATATATATATTTTTAGATATATAGATATATAGATATAGATAGATATTTGTACCTATCACTCAGTATGCTGGTTTATACTCAGAGCCACAGAGGAAGTGTGTTTGTGTTACTTGTACTTGCAGGTGATGATGAGTCAGAGTTGTTGAGTACACAGTCGTGTTCACACTGTGTCTGCTGCCAACAGCTTGTGTATAAAACTGTTCTGATTTATTGAGAAACTGTTCCTGGTGTGCAGTCCTCTGGACCTGTATATACAAGTGAACTTCAAGTCTAAAGTACAGTCAAAGGTATATTTCACCTATTGATGATAACGTCATAGTTACCCAGTGGTTTACTTTAAAGTAAAAGCTGTTGGAAGCTTCAATCAGCTGAGTGACAGGAAGTGGACCAGCCTGCTGAAGTTCACCTGAAGTGAATATCATGATGATGATGATGATGTGTTTCTCTTCATCATCATCATCATCACCTGCACACACACACACACACAGTAGTGTTATCAGCTGTTATCATATTTGTTATTTATTTAAAGGCAGAAACATGAAACAGATTCACCTGGAAGTGTTTCATTATCACGTCATGTTGGAACAAAGTGATGACCGTGTGTGTGTGTGTGTGTGTGTGTGTGTGTGTGTGTGTGAGTCTACAGCATGCTGGTCTCACAGGAGTCGGGCTGCAGGATCTGCAGAGTCACAATGAGTCTGATGGCTCTTCTGAACCAGGGGTACAGCAGGGCGTAGATCAGCGGGTTCAGACACGAGTTGAAGTACATGAGGAAGCTCATGGCGGCCTCCGCTGAGGAGCCGATCACGATGTTTCCGCCTGTGAGAGACAGACAGTAGTACGGAGAGTAACAGATGAGGAACACGGCCACCACCACCCCCAGAGTCCTGGCTGCCTTCAGCTCAGACCTCCTGATCTTCACCGTCACTGACAGCTGGGAGCGGGTGGCCCGGGCCTGGGTCACCGCCACCACGAACACCCGGACATACAGAACCACGATCACACTGATGGGGATAATGAAGGCTACCACCAGGTCCACGTCTCCCGCGATGCTCACCACACACTCTCCGGAGCAGGAGTTATACCTGCCCGGCTGCTGCAGGTGGTCCGACAGGAGGAGGACGCTGTAGCAGAAAGAGCAGATCCAGCACACACACACACCGACACACACCAGCCTGTGAGTGATTCTGGTGGGGTAATGCAGCGGGTCACACACCGCCACGTACCGGTCCACTGAGATCAGCACCATGTTCCCTACAGAGGCAGAGATCAGGGTGACGGGGAGGAAGAAATACAGAGCACACACGAGGTCGCCCAGGACCCAGCAGGTCCCCGTCAGGAGGACTTCAACCGGCATCACCAGGAGGACCACCAGGAGGTCCGACACCGCCAGAGACAGGAGCAGGTGGTTGGTGGGGGAGCGGAGCTGCCTGCAGGGAGACACATCACCCCGACATCAGCACCACCTGTCTGTCATCAACAGTGTTATCAGCAAAGTAAAAGCAGTACAGACAGCACAGGATTTCAAAATAAAAGTCACAGCCACAATTACTGTACAGTACGTTTGTGAAAAGCAGAACTATTTCAGAACCTGTGTACACCTGTGACAACAATACAATCTGTGCTCAACACATGTCTGCAGTGAGCTCACACACACACACACACACACACACACACACACACACACACACACATTCAGCTGTGAGTCCAGATAACTACAGACTGCAGGAGGAGCTGGTCTGGCTCGCTACACCTCCTCCTCTCCTCCTCCTGTTCTCACAGAGACAGCAGCAGCTTCTCTTCACTGCAGTCTGAGAGGTGTGTGTGCACCTGAAGTGTGAGATGGAGATGATGACGAGCAGGTTGAGCGTGGCAGCGAGCAGAGAGATGATGAAGAGCAGGATGTAAGCGAGCAGAGCCTCGGGCTGAGGAGCAGCGGGCCTCCTGCAGGAGGCGTTGAGGAGTTGTGGGAAACAGAGTTCTGACTCCTGTTCCATCGTCGGAGAGGAGAGACGGAGGAGGAGAGCTCCGACAGCTCTGACCCCCCCTGTGTCAGGAACACTGTATTAATGTGTCTCCTCCTGTCAGACCCCAGAGAAACACCGAGCAGATCATCTGACCGGCGGGCTGCAGTGATGTCATCATGGAAAACTCAGGATCAGATGGGGCTGTTAAAAAATGTCCCCAGGGCAAAAGTTTCCAGTTGTGTTAGTCAAGTTTTCATCACTTTTCACTCTTGGTCTCATCGCAGCTTGTTCACAGATCCATGCAGACAATCAGATGGTTCTGCTTCAGATTCCACATGTCGAGCTGACAGAAGCTGCTGAGGAGAATCAGTTCAGCTTCACCTCATCACGACCTCACAGGTGAGGTTCAGAGAAGCACGGAGCAGCATCACTGCAGGCAGCTGAGAGGACACTGGCCACAACAGTCCAACACCAGGGTCCAGCTCAGAACCACTGAACAGCAGGGTTCTGATGCCAAAGCCTGATGACACCTGGTGTCAGCATCTGTCCTCAATGATGTGACGTCACTTCCTGGTCTGTATGAAACAAACCCGTCCATCACTGAGACAAACAGACTCCATGTTTCTACTCAAAGACAGAAAGAAGTTCATGTAGAACATTGCGAAACAGCTTCTATTCACTTGTTCTCCATCTCATAAATGTTCTTCTGTGGGATCCAATCAGACTTAGATCTGCAGGGTTGCCAACTCTCCCGATTCACATAGGAGACTCCGATTTTTAACCTGTGGGAGGTGCTCCGAGAGTACGGGGTCGGGGGCCCTCTGTTAAGGGCCATGCGGTCCCTGTACGACCGGAGCAGGAGCCTGGTTCACATTGCCGGCAGTAAGTCAGACCTGTTCCTGGTGCATGTTGGACTCCGGCAGGGCTGCCCTCTGTCACCGGTTCTGTTCATTATTTTTATGGACAGAATTTCTAGGCGCAGCCACGGGCCGGAGGGGATCTGGTTCGGGAGCCACAGGATTTCATCTCTGCTTTTTGCGGATGATGTGGTCTTGTTGGCTCCTTCGGGCCGGGACCTCCAGCATGTCCTGGGACGGTTTGCAGCCGAGTGTGAAGCGGCTGGAATGAGAATCAGCACCTCCAAGTCCGAGGCCATGGTTCTCGACCGGAAAAAGGTGGCTTGTCCCTCCGGGTTGGGGGACAGTTACTGCCTCAGGTGGAGGAGTTTAAGTATCTTGGGGTCTTGTTCACGAGTGAGGGAAGGATGGAGCGTGAGATCGACAGGCGGATCGGTGCGGCGGCCGCAGTAATGTGGTTGTTGTATCGGTCTGTCGTGGTGAAGAGAGAGCTGAGTCGAAAGGTGAAGCTCTCGATTTACTGGTCAGTCTACGTTCCTACCCTCACCTATGATCATGAACTTTGGGTTGTGACTGAAAGAATAAGATCTCGGATACAAGCGGCTTGTTTTATTAGCCAGTCTCATATTTGGTCTCATATTTGGCTCTTTCTTTGCCACTCTGCCTAGAAGGCCAGCATCCCGGAGTCGCCTCCTCGCTGTGGACGTTGACTGGCGTTCTGCAGGGACCATTTAATGAAGCTGCCAGTTGAGGACCTGTGAGGCGTCTATTTCTAAAACTACTTGTACTTGTCCTCTTGCTTAGTTGTGCACCGGGGCGTCTCCCTTCTCTTTCTGTTCTGGTTAGAGCCTGTTTGTGCTGTTCTCTGAGGGGAGTAGTACACACCGTTGTAGGAAATCTTCAGTGTCTTGGCAGTTTCTCACATGGAATTTCCTTCATTTCTCAGAACAGAACTGTGGAGTTTCAGAAGAAAGTGCTGATGCTCCAGATGCTCAACAAGCTCACAGGAAGGCCAGTATTACAGCTTCTCTAATCAGCACAGCGGTTTTCAGCTGTGTCAACATAATTGCTCAAGGGTTTTGTAATCACCAGTCAGCCTTTTAACCCGATTAGCTGACACGATGTACCATCAGAACACAGGAGTGATGGTTGCTGGACTCGGGCCTCTGGACACCTGTGTAGATATTCCATTAAAAATCAGCCGTTTCCAGTCAGAAAAGAATTGTATCACATTAACAATGTCGAGACTGGATTTCTGATTTCATGCTGCCACAAACTGACAATTTTTACAAGGAGACAAAGAACTTCAGCTTCTGATTTAATGCTGAATTTACAACAAGGACACAATGAGTCAGAATCTGTCAGAGACACAGTTTCACTACGTTATAAAGTTTGTTTTAACTCAAAAACTCTTAAAATCACCACATTTGCTAATGGAGTCTGGTGATGTTGTGTTACTGGTTCAGTGTTGGATCAGTTGAAACAGACTTGTTCTCAGTCTGACATCAGCAGGTGTGATTACATCATGTGTTGACATGCTGTGTCTTTGATACTTGTTTGTAATAATTGCATCATGTGTTTGTATTGATGCTCGTTAAATCTTCACACCTCTGATTGCAGGTGTGAAAAGTTATCAGGAGCTAATGGGCCTCATAATAACTGTGTGTGTGTGTGTGTGTGTGTGTGTGTGTGTGTGTCATGTTTGTTTTGGCCACCACACACACACACACACACACACACACACACACAGACTCTGTGGTAGAACATAATGGATAACAGTGATGCAAAGTCAGTGAGTAGATTGACTCTGTTAGTTCAAGTAAAAAAAGTTCAAATAATAATAATAATGGAGATAATTATTGATGTATTATTATTGATTATTGGTGTCTCGTCACTAAATAAGTAAATGTATTATTGTTATCCAAACCAGGGTTCATATGGTAATAACAATGAATTCACTCAGTCTGAAATTACAGAATAAAAAAAACTTCTTGCTGGGGAAATACCCTGCTGGCAGAACCAGCATACACCAGCACCAGTGACAGGTGACCTGTCGCAGGTGCTGGTGTATGCTGGTTTGTCCAGCAGGGCAGTCCTCGTCCAGCTTTACACCAGATCACCTGACTAAAGTTTTACCAGTACAAAGCTCTTCATGAAGCAGCACAGTCCTGCAAGGCACACTGTCACTTCCACTGCACATAGATGTGAGGTGAAATACACAACTCAGAGCCCAGTCTGCTCTGATTGGTCAGCTCACACAGGCCTGAGCCAGCACCACACGGCTCTGTCTGTTTTTAGCTTCCCGTTAGCTTTACTTCTACAGTGAATATCACAAAAACACGGAGAAGGAACAAGTTCTGTGTTCGCCTCACTGCCCAGCAGGACGCTAACGTTACAGCTTTGTAACAGTCTGTTTGGAGTTAGCAAGCTAACTGCTGGGTGCTAAACACTGTTACACACATTTCTACAGCTGATTTTCACGTATGAAGGGAAGGTGCATCTTCTGAGCGGCACATGCTCGCCTCAAGAGCGTCTGCCATTCTAGACAGCTAGGTACGGCAACACGACCAGGACAAACTACAGTAACAAATACTGTTGATTAGTTGAATCAGTTTGTGATGTTGATCTGTAATGTGTCTTATACCTCTCCTGTATTTGCTGCTTATTGAACAAGATACTTTTATATAAATGTCTGAAATGCTGTAAATGTGCTGAGGCTCTGCAGCAGACCCGGGTTCGACTCCCGGCCCGGTTCCCTCTGCTGCGTGTCACTCCCTCTCTCACCCTGTTTCCTGTCACACTCTGCAGCCGGCCTGTCAATAAAGGCGAAAAAAAAAAAGAATTATTCTTTGGTTTGCAATTTTAAATACACCTGATATCGCTCATGTTTGTTGTCAGTCTCTTCTCACTGAACGATCCAACATGTTAAAGTTTATGATGTGATACATTCATATATTGAGTGTGAGCTCACTGTTCCATGTGAATGTTGCTGTTTACTGTCGCAATATTTAATATTTATCTTTGGATGTATTGTTTGAATAAATTCAAGTTTTTAAAGAAAAAGCTAAGTCGGGGGGTCACGTGACGCGCTCGGTAAAGATGGCTGCCTGAGCCGAAGCTCCGATTAGCATCGTTAAATTAATCCTATAACTAGTGTCTAATATTGGCTAAACGAACGTGTTTCACATTAAGAAACTTTCTTGGTCATACATGATGTGAAAACAACTCAAAGCGGGGATACACACACCATGATGGTGACGATGACGGCTCAGAGGCCTCAGAGACGGCACGCTTCAGCCAGGACACTGCTAATATTCTTGCTATGCTGCAAAAAATATCCAGCGACCTAAACAGCCTTGGAGACAAACGCCGAACCACAACCTCAGTCGAAGGGAATCTGTCTTCAGTCATCTGGAGTGGTGGAGGTGGAGAAAAGGCTAGAATGGCTGGAAGACTCCGACAAAAAACTGAAGGCCTCGCTGGAGGATAGCCTGCTTGCTACCAAAGCGGAGTTAGAGGATCTCCGTGATAAACTTGAAGATATGGAGAACCGCAACAGACGGAACAATCTACAAATCGTGGATATTCCAGAAGGTAGAGAGAGCGGGGATATGACGGCGTTTATGCAGAAGCTACTGACGTCGATCCTTGACTGGAACGAACCTGCGCAACCACCAGAGATAGATCGAGAACACAGAGCCCCGATTCCACGACCAAGTTCGGGGGAGAGACCGCGCACGATCCTGGATCCTCCGGACGAACAAATCTGAGCTGGTCTGAGAAGGTAACTGCATGATATTCCCTTACTTCTCACGGGCCACGCAGCTGAAACGGGATAAATTCAGGGAGTGCAAGAAGGCTTTGCGGGAACGCAGCATGAAGTTCGCTCTCCTTTACCCAACGGTTCTGAGGATCGATCACGGCGGGATCCAGAAGCACTTTGAGGATCTGAAAAAAGCAATGGAATATATCCAGGAGACCCAGGGGTGAGGATGTTTTGGAAACGAACAGGACCAAAGGAAAGTTGCTGTTTTTTTGGACACTAGTACCTTCAGTTATATGACACAGTTTCCCGGTGGAGGTAAATGGACTAAGTGTGAGTAACAGGGCAGATGAGACTGCCGTCAAGCCACCCTCCACTCCGAAATCCCCGGTCAAGCTAGCCGCCACTTCATTTGCAGTGCCTGTATATAGGCGATATTACGGTAATGCCGTGCCAGAACAGATTTCAAAATAAAAGCAGACACTTATGAAGGCAGTCTGCAATTTCACACAAATACAATCAATCAGCCAGTCTGTTAATTGATTGATGAATTATTTAAACGATTAGTTAATTACTTAATTGAGCATTTAAGGAATTAATTCATTGATTATTTATTTATTATTCAATTCATGTTACCATCCTTATTCTTATCACACTGAAGCCGTAGAAGATGTGTGTCATGACATTTCATCTGTTTGTACAATTAGTCCAACATGAAAATAAACACAATAGCTGGAGTTTCTGATTAGGAATTTCAACATAAAAGCCCACTTTATAGTCCAATATTTTCAATATTTCCCTCAAATTCAGATCCACATTAAGAGGAAAGTACCAGTTTCCACAGACTCATTTCACTTCAGACTGATAGAACTCAACCTCAGAGACTCACTCAGATAAGTCCAGGAAGTTCTGATGTGGATTTTCAAAATAGAAGCCCTCTAAAATGTGATTTGTGATGATATTTTCCTTTGATTTCAGATTTACTTTTAAAGAAAATGACCAGTTTCCACAGACTCATTTTACTTCAGACTGATAGTACTCAATGTCAGAGTTGCACTCAGATAATTCCAGTAGGATCTGATGTGGATTTTCAAAATTAAAGTACTCTAAAATGTGATTTTTGATTACATTTTCCTTTGATTTCAGATTTACTTTTAAAGAAAATGACCAGTTTCCACAGACTCATTTTACTTCAGACTGATAGTACTCAATGTCAGAGTTGCACTCAGATAATTCCAGGAGGATCTGATGTGGATTTTTAAAATTAAAGCCCTCGAAAATGTGATTTAGTCTTTTATAGTCTTCCGGGGTGACTGGGTTGGTGAAATTGGCCCTGCTGAAAGAGGTGTTCATGTCAATCTGAATATGGAGGGAAAGTCATGCTGAGTCTGTGAAAATCCACATCAGATCTTCCTGGAATTAACTGAGTGCAACTCTGGCGTTGAGTACTATCAATCTGAACAGAAATGTGTATGTGGAAACAGGTAGTTTTCTTTTAAAGTAAATCTGAAATCAAAGGAAAATGTAATCAAAAATCACATTTTAGAGTACTTTAATTTTGAAAATCCACATCAGATCCTCCTGGAATTATCTGAGTGCAACTCTGACATTGAATACTATCAGTCTGAAGTAAAATGAGTCTGTGGAAACAGGTAGTTTTCTTTAAAAGTAAATCTGAAATCAAAGGAAAATATCATCACAAATCACATTTTAGAGGGCTTCTATTTTGAAAATCCACATCAGAACTTCCTGGACTTATCTGAGTGAGTCTCTGAGGTTGAGTTCTATCAGTCTGAAGTGAAATGAGTCTGTGGAAACTGGTACTTTCCTCTTAATGTGGATCTGAATTTGAGGGAAATATTGAAAATATTTGACTATTAAGTGGGCTTTTATGTTGAAATTCCTAATCAGAAACTCCAGCTATTGTGTTTATTTTCATGTTGGACTAATTGTACAAACAGATGAAATGTCATGACACACATCTTCTACGGCTTCAGTGTGATAAGAATAAGGATGGTAACATGAATTGAATAATAAATAAATAATCAATGAATTAATTCCTTAAATGCTCAATTAAGTAATTAACTAATCGTTTAAATAATTCATCAATCAATTAACAGACTGGCTGATTGATTGTATTTGTGTGAAATTGCAGACTGCCGTCATAAGTGTCTGCTTTTATTTTGAAATCTGTTCTGGCACGGCATTACCGTAATATTGCCTATATACAGGCACTGCAAATGAAGTGGCGGCTAGCTTGACCGGGGATTTCGGAGTGGAGGGTGGCTTGACCGCAGTCAGTTGAGCACAAGGCAGTATTTTAATATTTTAGTCTCGGACCAAGACTCAGTTAGCGTGGAGGTGCTGCCTTTCAGTGACAGGATCCGAGATGGAGATTTAATTCTTCCCTCTTACTAGAATCTAAATTTATAGAGGCGTTAAGAAATCAAATTAAAATATATATTCAGTTAAATGAAGCTACAGCACCCTCTGCAGGGATTACCTGGGAGGCGCTAAAGGCTGTGCTGAGAGGCTGCTATCCAACATGCCTCTTATAAACAAGAGTACTGCAAAACACACCGTGCATGAAGAAAAGATTAAGAAATGTGAGGCCAAGTTAAAAAATAATTTCAATTTTGAAGATTTAAGAGCTCTTCACATCTCAACAGTATGTTTAGAGACTTCTATTTGAATTTATACACAGCAGAAATCCAGCGCAGTGAAGAAGATATGGAAAGGTTCTTTCAAGGATTAGATCAAACGACAGACCTCGATCGACCAGTGAAGAAATTATTAGGGTCATTAGGGGATTAAAGGCCTGCCAACTGGAAAGGCTTCGGGACCAGATGGCTTTACAGCTGAATTTTTTAAATGTTATGTCACTGAACTGACACCTCTATGACTCAGTATGTATAATGAGGCGTTCGTAAAGGGGGAGCGACCAGCTACTTTATCAAAGGCTTTGCTAACACTGGTTCTCAAAAAGGAGAAGGATCCTTGTTACTGTAAGAACTATCGTCCGATTTCCTTTAGATGCCAAGATTTTGTCCAAAATACTTGCAAATAGACTGGAGAAGGTTATGACCTCTGTAGTGCACGAGGATCAGGTGGGATTTATTCAGGTCGCAGCTCTGCAGACAACATTAGACGCTTTATTAATATTATGTGGGCAGTGTCAGATTCTAATTCACTGGCTGCTGCTGTATCGCTCGACGCTGAAAAAGTGTTTGATAGGGTGGAATTTGGATTTTTGTTTAAAGCTTCAGAAATGTTTGGATTTGGAGAAATGTTTATAAAGTGGATACGCCTGTTGTATAATGGGCCAGAGGCTGCAGTACAAACTAATGGGTACATTTCCTCATATTTTGAGCTGGGCAGAGGTACATGTCACCCTTAGCCCTCTGTTGTTCTGTGTGGTGATGAGCCGCTGGCGGCTGCAATCAGGAGGGATGAAAATTTTCCAGGGGTGACGTATAACGGTTTTACCCATAAATGAATGATGTTTGCAGATGACATCTTGCTACTGGTATCAGACTCTGTGGTATCAATACCGTTATTGTTGAACACACGGGATACAAAGTCAGTTGGGATAAATCTGAGGCTCTCACTTTAACAAAGTTTTGAAAATCCTCACTCTTTCCAGCTGGCAGATTTAGATGAACTGAAAAGGCGCTAAAATATCTTGGTATCCTTTAAACTGGAGAATATTGTTAAGGTGAACTTTGACCCCTTGATACAGGGACTGGACACTGATGTGAAACATTGGTCATCACATAGATCCTTATGGTGCGTTCCCAGGATTAATTATCTGCTCCACTCTCTGCCATTAAAGATCCCAGATAGTTACTTCAAGTGACTCAATTTTATATTTAAATAATTTTTGTGGAATGGGACACGAGCATGTATTAATATGAAAAAATTACAAAGACCAGTCAACAGTGGTGGTCTGGCACTCCCAAATTTAGTATATTACTATTATGCATTTAATCTCAGACACCTGGCACACTGGGCTCTACCTCCAGAGAGAGCCCAGTGTGCCAGGTGGGCCCATCCTGTCACCTTCAGGAAAAATATCTCCAGGCTGAAGGATCTCGACCCACATTTAAACAAAGCTGCTAGTATTTGGCTAAATCCCAAGTTAAATATTAATTAAAAAAAACATTTATCTGGAAGGAATGGGTAGAAAGAGGTATTCTTGTATTGGAAAATTTACAACAACAGTAATATATTCAAAACATTCGCTGAACTTAAACATGATTAAAATCTGCCCAAAACCCAATTCTTCGATTACGCCATGCACTTCAGGGGATTTATGGGTCACGTCTTCACCCCCCAAAACCAGCAGATAAGTTAGATAAAATCCTCCAGGTGCTGGGTAAAGGCCATGAAGCAGCTGAATATTATAAGATGCTGATGGAAGGTGAGGGGGAGACAGGGACTGCAGCCCTGAGACTCTCCTGGGAAAGAGACCTGGGTTAACATATGATGAACAGGAATGGGTCAAGCTGTGTGGTCATTCTGGAACAATGTCAAGGGATTTGAGGGTTAGGCTTATTCAGTTTAAGATTCTGTACCGACTCTACTGGACCCCAATAGACTCTTCAGACTTTGTTTAAAAGATTCAGCTACTTGTTGGACGAGTTGTGTGGGAGGAGGTACAATGATACATGTGATGTGGTCATGTCCTGAGATTAATCAATACTGGATGAAGAGTCACGGTTACATTGTTAGAATCCTAAAAAGACATTTTGTTCTTTGCCCCAAGCTATATATACTAGTAATACTAGCAAAGTACTGTCTGCTTTTCCCCGACCACTCAAATCCTGGACACAAACTGTTATCATGATTGGACGACAGATTATTCTCAGGACCTGGAAGAAACATGGAGAACCTCCTCTCCAGGACTGGGTGACTGTATTGGGTGAAGACAAAATAAAAAAGTGCAAGTCATAAAAAAAAGAAACAGCTAAGTCAGCTTGCTGGAGCGGCGTGCTGTGTGACGTGGTGACATAAATAAGTCACAGACACAAAGCTTTGACTGCAAATGAGGCGTTCAGGAGCAGTATTTTCTGTAGGACAGAGTACCTCCCTGTGGTGTGGACTTGTACTCTGCAGATGTTTGACATGACCAAAAACCCCAAACACGTCTCCTCACCACCTGCTGCTGCTGACAGGTAGACTGACAGGTGGAGTGATGTCAGCGCCTCCTGCAGGCTGAAGAGGTCATCACACACAAGAAGACGTAAAAAAAGCAAATTAAAAATGACACATTGGTTTTTATTGAACACGCACAAACAGCTGAACTCTGACCTTCACATGAGCCTGACTCACAGCTCAGAGTGGAGGATCATGGGAAATACAAAATAAATACTAACAATAAAAACCTGTAAACATTACGAGGAGTCTGACCTTCACTTGAGGTTGTTTTCACTGTCACTGAAGCGATGTGGTGAAGCAGGAGGTGGTTGTCTTGGAGCTTCTTCTAACTGGACTGTCTGCAGTAACTGATTCAGTGATAATCTCCTCAACATTCAGACTATTACAGATTATAGTCTGTAACCTGACAGTACACATGGAGAGAAGTGTATTCAGAGCTTCTCAGTGAAACATTTGAGACAACCAGGCTGCAGATATGATGACAGGACGACAGGAGATCATGTGACTGACAGGTAACACGTTGATTGGACGGCTTGGTGACATCATCCTGCATCATGAGCGCTATGAGGAAAATCAAGATGTGTTGATTGTCTCAGTAAAACACGTGACAGAGCAGATTGTCTCTGAGCATGTTTCTTTGGTCAGAAGCTTCACTTGACAGTTTTTAATTTTCATGCATTATGATTGGCTGAGAGACATTCTAAGCTCCTCCTCCCTCAGGCTGCGGTCCAATCGCTCCGTCTCAGACTCCAGGACGGACGGGATTGGACGGCGTGTGACGGCATCCAGTGAGTCGGCGAGGTCATGTCTCAGAGAGAGCAGCCATTGGCTGTTCCTGGATGATTGCTGGATAAACTCCACCCTCTGCTGCTGGTCCACAGCCAATGAGAGACGGAGCTGACTCACCTGAGGGAAGGAGACACGGTGACATCATCAACATCCACCTGAGAACTCACAACATCTGGAACTTTTTCTGTGGTGACCTCACCTGGTCCTCCAGCTCCCTCACCCTGCTCCTCAGGCGTTCTTCTTCTGTGGTGTCCTGAACAAACACAAACAAGTTCACACACATACACACTGTGTGTGTGTGTGTGTGTGTGTGTGTGTGTCTGTCTCACCTGGGATTTGATGCTGTCATTCAGCTGCTGTCTGAACCTTGAACGCTCCTCCTCCACCTGAAATACACACACACACAAAAACACTAGTGTGTGTGTGTGCTGTCTCAATAGCCCTTTTTAGATAGAAAAGGCGGCACAATTGCTCCAAGGTAAAGGCGGCATTGTGCCGGCCTGTCTTTCTAAAAGCTGCCACTTGGCCGCCTCTGAGGTAGGCGTAAACATGTGACGTGATGTGAAGCTCAAAGTCGGGCTGTGAACAGTGACAACAAATTTGTCTTCAAAATAAGAGCTTTACATTGCACCCCACTGGAGTTTAGAACTGGGTTCTTAGTGGGGGGCTTTTAATTTGAAAGTAGTGACTGTTAGCAGCTTGCTGCTACAACAACAAGCTAACACAACCAAACAGCTACAGAGACCGAGGAGACGCTGCATCTCCTGGATCTCTGCAGCTGTCCAGTTGTTCATCTTGATGTCTGCGGATGATGTGATGGGCTGACTGCTGTCATCAGCTGTTTCCTGGTTTTAAAACTCCCCGGCTGTGGGTCGCACAACAGTGCAGGTCATTGTCACCTCCGCCCACCTCACTCAGAGGCCGGCACATTTCCGCCTCGTTTTTAGCTAGCAGGCGAGGAGGAAATAAGTGTTCCCTCCAAGGAGGAAAATCAGCGGACCAAAACAGACCCCCAATGTGCCGCGGGCAAACTGCCGGCTTGGTGCCCAGGATAAAAACAGCTAGTGTGTGTGTGTGCGTGTGTGTGTACCTGTCTCAGTGTGTCTCTCAGTGTGTTTCTGTCTCTCTTCAGTTTTTCTTTCTGGTTTTCCAGGTGAGAGTTCTTCTTGTTCATTCGTTTCTGGTCCAGCTCCAGTTCAGCCACCAGACGCTGCAGAACCACCAGCCTGTCCTGCACAACCTGCTGACACACACACACACACACACACACACACACACACACACACACACCTCAGTCAGGTGTTAGGGTTGTCTTATTGTCTGTCTGTTTCTCTGACTCTTATCAGATACACACTGACCTCGTCTGGGTTAGACCCCGCCCCCTGGCTCTGCTCCTGTTGGTGGGCTCTCTCTCTGTAGCCAATCATAGCTGCCTCTGTTCGCTCCAGAGCCAATCGGACACGATCCCTGTCCTTCTCCAGCTCGTCTGTCCTCTGAGTCAGAGCGTACACCTTCACGACACAAACGGTCTGATACCATCAGAAACATCCCGGATGAACAAAGACTCCAGATGTTCACAGGTTTGAAGGATGTTTTACCTCAGCTTCTCTCTGCATCAGCAGCCTCCTGATCTCCTCTTTCTCCTGCAGCAGAGAGGAGTACTGCTCCTGCTCCTCCTCAGGAAATGATACAAAATGAAACATTTCAGTAGGGCTGGGTATTATTAATAGCCTCACAATTCGCTTTGATTTTGATTCTTTTCATAATTTGATTCAATATCGATTTAAATGCTTCGATATCGAATCAGTAATAAGCAGTAATAAACAAATAATTAGAGCACCGGTTGATAAGTTTCCAATTCAAAAAAGTATCTTAAAGTATAAATCTTTCCTCTAGGAAGTTCTAGTTCGAAATGTAAACAAAGTCACAGGATGTGTTTAGATATAAAATAGTGCAACATAGTTAAGCTGAGAAAGTGCCATTGTTTCGGGAACTGCATGGTACAATTTCATCTGATATAAACAGACGTAACTGCGATCCCTCCGCCCTCCGGCTGGACCTGAGGAGGTAAATCTGAAGCCCCGCCTCTCCTTGGAGGAGAGTGCTACCTGCGGCGCACGGTGCAGCAGGCAGAACTCGATGTTATATTAGGAAATAATATATTGCAATGCATTGATGAATCGGTATTTTTATCAACCTCTACATATCAATGTCTCCGGAGTTGTTTCATTCTACAGTACCGTCTATAAAAACAGGGTCTGACCTCCTCCTGCTCACCTCTCCTCCCTCCTCCTCGTTGTCTGTCTCTCGGTCTCTTCTCCTCCTCCTCTGTCCGTCCATCTCCTCTCCGTCATCGTCAGCAGTCAGTGAGGAGATCTGTGTGTTCTGGTCCCTCATCACCTCCCTCCTCACCTCGTCCACACTGGACCTCCACTCCTTCTCCTTCTCCTTCAGTAACTGGATTTCTTCTGACAAAGCCTGCAGCTCCTCCTTGTGTCGGAGCCCCTCCTCCTCTCTGAACCTCTCCACCTCCTTCTTCCTCTCCTCCAGAGCGCTCCTCAGTTTCTCCCCCTCTGTGTGGCTCTCCTAAGAATGGTTAGAGGAACAGTTCAATATTTTAAATTATCATCTCTGTGATGTGAGAGCTAAATCTGGTTAGCTTATCCTTAGAATAAAGACTGTAAACAGATGGAAACAGCTAGCGTGGCTCTGTGACTACCTGCAGGAGGAGCTTCAGCTTGGTCATCTCCTCCAGCGCGGCCCTGAGACCCTCCCTCATCTGCTGTTTCTCCTCCTCCTTCTCCTTGACCTCCTGCCTCGCTCGCTCCCTGCTGCGACTCAGATCAGACACCTGAAACACACACAGGTTACATGCTAAAATGCTATCATGTGGTCATATTCAACAGTGATGTGCAGCTAGCATGCTAACAGTAGCATCGGGTACAGTTGACCAGTCTGAGATGTCCCACTGTGGCCACCGTACAGGTGACACCCTTCATTTCACAAACACTCAGTGAGTCAAGAGTTTCAGACTGACTGACTCCAGATCTGCTGCAGATTGTCAACATGTCTCTTCTCTCAGGTGAAAACACCTGAGAGAAGAAGCCTGCAGTCATTAAACCTGAAGAACAATCTAGACACATCAGTAATGAATAACTATAGGTCTGTATCTAACCTCCAAGTTTTGAGTGAAATCACAGAAAAAGCTGTTTTTCGACATCTGAACAATTACTTAATAATAAATAATACATTAATTATTAAAAATTAATAATAAATGATTGTTTTCGAAAAGGTGGCACATTTGCAGCAGGGTAAAGGCCAATCAATCAAAGACAATATGCCGACCTGTCTTTCTAAACAGGAGGTGTAATATTCCTCCTTTTCCAAAAGCCTCTGAGGCAGGCGTAAACATGTGACGTGATGTGAAGCTGGAAGTTGTGCTGTGAACAGTGACATAGAATTTGTCTTCAAAATAAGAGCTTTAAATTGAACCCCATAGGAGTTTAGAACTGGGTTCTTAGCAAGGGGCTGTTAATTTGGCGGAGACGCTGCATCTCCTGGATCTCTGCGGCTGTCCAGTTGTTCATCTTAATGTCCACAAATGAAGTGATGGACTGACTGCTGTGATCAGCTGTTTCTTGGTTTTAAAAGGTGCCATATTATGAAAACCATGTTTTCTCTGGTCTCTACATATATAAGCTGGTCCTCCCTGAGCCTGCCAACTCCCAGGATGGGGAAAACAAGTGATTCCTGCATGGTCTCTGCAGCCCACCCACTGGTAACACAGAGCTCCTACAGGATGTTCAAATTCTGCTCCTGTCGTTATGTAACTAAAGGAGTCATTATCATAGTCTGACCTCCTCTGAGCGGTGACAGGAGATATCTGAGAGGAGGCGTTCATCCCTGAGGTGAAGTTCAGTGTGTCCAGCTGTGAGACAGCAGAGTTTCACAATGTCGTCGCTCAAAGCTGGACACGCAAATAGCTCTGTTGTTGGTTGTATAAATCAACATCAGTGTCTATATTCTGTCCCAGCTACAGAACAACAGAAGAGACAGTGGTTGCGTTTCATATTTTAAGACAACGTGCCGGCTGTGGTTCGTGTTAGCTTGTGTGTGTGTGCTAACCTCTTCACATCAGACTGCTTCAGTAACGAGGGTCAGTACAAAGCTGGCTTTGCCTCGACACTGACCCTCATAAAAGCCCGAGCCACCGAAAAGTGTCACCAGGGTTTGATAGTATTTATAGTTGCTAACTAGTTAGCTCCGCTTCGGCCCGCTATGCAATGGAGTTTGAAGTGAGTTTAATGTTAATAATATTACGATGGAGCTGGCTGTCACAGTCAGCTGGAAACATGTGCAGACTGGAGACGATGTGAACAGTGTCCAAGAGTTTGGAGACAAACACAGCTTTCGCTAGCTGTTAGCCATTAGCTTCATGGTGGTAACTGTAACAACACACATGAACAAACTAACATTATTCAGACACACTAACCATTCTGAAACGTCCTGCTGCAGCCACAGAGTCTGTACTTCTTCAGCAGCTTCTCCTTCTGGGTCCCATTCTGGGTCAAACTGGTTCAGTTGAACAAAAAAATCTCAGCGAGCCATAGCGATAGATATATACATCCACCGTAAACATTAGCACATGCTACTGCTAATGCAAGGGGCTTCCCCTCCCTGAGAGTGACGTAGCAGGAAGAGCTCTCCAAGTGGGCGTTGACAGACGGAGCTCATTAGCATTTAAAGGTGCAGGCACCGAACCAGACTGCTCTGAATAGAGCTCTGTAGAGCGACTTTTAGACAGCTGAATTCAGGACCGTGGATGGGTTTGGGGCAACACATATCGAATACAGAGCTATTGGACCTCTGACAGCTGTGTGAAATTGATGAAAAACAGTAAAATATGGGACCTTTGAAACTCACCGGCTGTGAGTCACACAACAGTGCAGGTCATCGACACCTCTACCCACCTCACACAGAGGCCGGCACATCGACAGCTCAGATTTACACTGGAGGTGGAAATAAGTGTACCCTCTGAGGCGGCAAATTGGATCCTAGATCCGTGGACTGAGCCGCCAAAATGACGGGCACGTTGGCAGCTTGCTGCCCAGGATAAAAACGGCTAGTGTTATCTGGAGCTCAGTGCTGCATACCACAATATACAACTGGACTGACTGGAAAACTGGGCGTGACTCTCTGGCACAGCACTACATTGGTTTGAATCCTATCTAACTGACAGAGACTGCTTTGTTTCTATTGGTAATTACACATCTGAGTGGATGGAAATGACAAGGAACAGCGACTAACAGTCTCTGCTCAGCTTCAGTCTGTACTGTTGGAAACTAAACCGAGCCAGAACCCTCAGTGGGATCATGGACTCAGACCAGATCTTCAGCAGCCACACTAAGACAGTTACAAAGTCAGCTGACTGTCACCTGGAGAATATATCCAGGATTGAAGGAATTCTGTCTGGATCTGGAGAAACTTGGCCATGCTTTTATCTTTGGCAGATTGGATTTCTGTAAGTCTGCCTTCAGTCCCTGGAGTCAGAAATAAACATGGAGCAGCAGCGCTCAGAACCACAGATCAGAACCCTGAAACCTGCAGGTCTGCTCGACTGTCAGCTCTTTAAATCAGGACTGAGAAGTTCTGCTGGCTGTTAACGGCACACTGACGTTCATCTTCTAGTCTGTTTAGTGTCTTTAAATCTGTCAGCCTGCTTCTTCTCTCAGCTGGTTTTAATGTTTTGTTTCTTCGCGTCTTCTTATGTGTTTTTATGTCTTCTAATGTTATTTTCATGCTCCTGTGTGTGAGCTGTGCCTCACCTGAGTCTGCAGGGAGGCCAGGTTCTCCTCCATCACCTCCACGCTCTGCCTCACTCCTGTCAGCTCCTCCTGTGCCTTATCCCTCTCCCTCTGTACCTCCTCTCTGAGAGCAGTCACTTCCCTCTCCCTCCTCCTCAACTCCACAGACAGACCAGCCTTCTCCTCCTCCAGTTCTCTCTCTCTGCACCTCCCTCTCTCCTGCAGCAGGAGGTGCTGACCTCTCTCAGCCTCCAACATCCTCCCTCGCTCTTCTTTCTCCTCCCTCAGTTCATCCTCTAATCTCTTCTTCTCCTCTCTGGAATTCTTCAGAGCCTCCCTCCCTTCCTCCCAGTCTTCCTCCATCACTCTCAGTTTCTCCTCCAGCCTCTTCCTCCTCTCCACCTCTGTCCTCCTCAGCGCCTCCTCTCTCCCGACCTCCTCCTCCCTCTCCTCCAGAGTGGCTCTCAGCTGCTTCGCCTCCTCTTCTTGCTCCTTTAGGATGAGGTTAAGTTTTGTCAGCTCCCTCAAGCTCTGCTCCGCCCTCTCCCTCCACTCCTTCACCTCCTCCTCCAGTCTGTCTCTGGCCTCCTCCCTCTCTCTGGCTCTCCTCCTAGCTCCCTCACTCTGTGCCCGGGCCTCCTGCAGCTCCTTGGTCTGGGAGGAGATCCAGTTGTCTTTTTGTCCTCCCTCCCTCCTCTCTTTCTCCAGGAGCAGCTGGGTTTCTCTCAGGAGCACTTCCAATTGCTCCTCCCTTGCCTCCTTCTGCTTCAGTCTGTTATTCACCTCCAGCTGTTCTCTCGCTCCCTCCTCCTCCTGCTGCTCCATCAGCCTCAGCCGCTTCTTCAGCTCCTCCACCTCATCCTCCCTCTCCCTCACGGCATTCATCTGTCGCTCCAGGCTGCACTCCTTGCGCTCCACCTCCTCCTTCAGCTCCTCACACTCCTCCTTCGCGACATTCAGCCTTACCCTCAGCAGCTCCACCTCCCCCACATTCTCCCTCAGTCTCTCCACCTCCTCCTCCCTCTCCTCCTTCTCTCTTTCCAATCTCTCCATCCGGTCACAGAGCGCCTCTATCTCTTCCTCCCTCTTCACCTCTTCCTCTTTCATCCTGACTTCCTTCCTCTTCGCCTCCTCCTCCAGTCTCTCCCTCTCGACCTCCACCCGCTGTAGTTTCTCCACCATGTGGCTGATTTGCACCTTCTTCTCCGTCATCTCCTCCCTCAGTCTCTCCACCTCCTCCTCCCTCTCCTCCTTCTCTCTTTCCAATCTCTCCATCCGGTCGCAGAGCGCCTCTATCTCTTCCTCCCTCTTCACCTCTTCCTCTTTCATCCTGACTTCCTTCCTCTTCGCCTCCTCCTCCAGTCTCTCCCTCTCGACCTCCACCCGCTGTAGTTTCTCCACCATGTGGCTGATTTGCACCTTCTTCTCCGTCATCTCCTCCCTCAGTCTCTCCACCTCCTCCTCCCTCTCCTCCTTCTCTCTTTCCAATCTCTCCATCCGGTCGCAGAGCACCTCTATCTCTTCCTCCCTCTTCACCTCCTCCTCTTTCATCCTGACTTCCTTCCTCTTCGCCTCCTCCTCCAGTCTCTCCTTCTCTACCTCCACCTGCTGTAGTTTCTCCACCATGTGGCTGATTTGCACCTCCTTCTCCGTCATCTCCTCCCTCAGTCTCTCCACCTGTCTCTGCCTCTCCTCCTTCTCCTCCGTCAGTCCCTCCAGGCGCCTCCCCAGCACCTCCACCTCTCCATCTCTCGTCCCCAGCTCCTCACTCAGCGCCTCCCTCTCTTTCTGCCAGGCCTCCTTCTCCTCCTTCATCTCCTCTTCCTCTTCACTCCTTCTCTTCCTCAGCTTGTCCACCTCCTCTCTCAGAGCCTCCATCTCCTCCTCGCTCCTCTCTCTCCTCTTCCTCTCGTCTTGTCTCCCAGCCGTCGCTCCCTCTAGTTCTCCTCTCAGACACTCGATCTCCCCTTCAGACAGAAAACACAAAGATCAACACCAGACTCCGACCAACACCGCCGAAGTGTTGATACGTCACAATTCTGTTTTTAAATCGAAAATCAAACTGAATGATTCACTGAACAACTTCTCAGTTAGCTCAGTGTTAGCCTGGAGCTAGCTTAGCGTTAGCATGCAGCTAGCTTAGTTTTAGCTTAACTTCCAGACTCTTCTTGTTTATCTTCATTGTCAGAGATCCTTTATTAATCTGTTTGTGCAGAGGCGGCACTCTGGACAGATTAGAGAATCTGAACTTCTCTCTTTTGTAGTTTAGTGTTGAACAACTGAGGGCTGCTGTTCCTTGTTTATTCTTGGTGAATATGTTTTAACTTGTAAGACTGACAGGATAAAGTCAAGCTGTTGTGATAAAATGTTTTTTAAACATCTGTAAATGGAATCGAATCATAGAAACTGGAGACTTGTGACAACCCAGATCCACATGTCATTTCTGACATGGTTGTTTGTGAGGTACAGCTTTTGATATTCCTCAACTCTGGACGAGGCTCAACTCTGACATTTCTAATAACGTCATATATTGACCTGGGATTCATTCTGTGCTGCTGACCAGTCAAACAGATCGGGATCCTGTCGTTTTACTTGTTGGTGAATTCTGTACACATCTACTTCCTGTCTGTCTGTCCTGAACTCAGATCCCTCCTCTGTTGCTCTTCATGAGCTTTCTAACATGTTATTTCCCTCATCAAAGTTTGTTCTGAGGCTCTGAGGACAGACTGTGTGAAGCCCCTTCAGGCTAATTTGCTTTATAGATACACAGACATGACTCTAGAGACAGAAGAGTAAACTGAACAAAACAATCGTGACCACATGAAGTCATTAAACTTCTCTCACAGCGACAGAAGATATTATGTGACAGAGTCCTCAGCATGTTGTTTTTCTGATATGATGACATGATTGTGATCTCACACACTCACCCTGTAATGTTTCTTTGGCCTGCTGCAGAGTGTGAATGTGTGTGTGCAGCTGACATCGCTCCACCTCCGACTGTGACAGCTGCTTCTGCTGCTGATGGAGCTGCTGGTGGAGCGACACCGACAGAGACCTGCAGAAGAGAGAGAGAGAGAGAATGTGCAGTATATGACTGTGTAAACACTTCATGTGTGGCTGTCGTCTGCACCATGTGACCAGCCCTCGACAGGGATTTACATGTTTTTCAAATGTTTTATAGATGTGTTCAAATGTTTTTCAAATGTTTTTCAGACGTGTTCAAATGTTTTTCAAATGTTTTTCAGATATTTTTCAGATGTGTTCAGATGTTTTTCAAATGTTTTTCAGATGTGTTCAAATGTTTTTCAGATATTTTTCAGATGTGTTCAGATGTTTTTCAGATATTTTTCAGATGTGTTCAAATGTTTTTCAGATATTTTTCAGATGTGTTCAGATGTTTTTCAGATATTTTTCAGATGTGTTCAAATGTTTTTCAGATATTTTTCAGATGTGTTCAGATGTTTTTCAGATATTTTTCAGATGTGTTCAAATGTTTTTCAGATATTTTTCAGATGTGTTCAGATGTTTTTCAAATGTGTTCAAATGTTTTTCAGATATTTTTCAGATGTGTTCAGATGTTTTTCAGATATTTTTCAGATGTGTTCAAATGTTTTTCAGATATTTTTCAGATGTGTTCAGATGTTTTTCAAATGTTTTTCAGATGTGTTCAAATGTTTTTCAGATATTTCTCAGATGTGTTCAGATGTTTTTCAGATATTTTTCAGATGTGTTCAAATGTTTTTCAGATATTTTTCAGATGTGTTCAGATGTTTTTCAGATATTTTTCAGATGTGTTCAGATGTTTTTCAGATATTTTTCAGATGTGTTCAGATGATTTTCAGATATTTTTCAGATGTGTTCAGATGTTTTTCAAATGTGTTCAAATGTTTTTCAGATGTGTTCAGATGTTTTTCAAATGTTTTTCAGATGTGTTCAAATGTTTTTCAAATGTTTTTCAGATGTGTTCAAATGTTTTTCAAATGTTTTTCAGATGTGTTCAGATGTTTTTCAAATGTTTTTCAGATGTGTTCAAATGTTTTTCAGATATTTTTCAGATGTGTTCAGATGTTTTTCAGATATTTTTCAGATGTGTTCAAATGTTTTTCAGATGTGTTCAGATGTTTTTCAAATGTGTTCAAATGTTTTTCAGATATTTTTCAGATGTGTTCAGATGTTTTTCAGATATTTTTCAGATGTGTTCAGATGTTTTTCAAATGTTTTTCAGATGTGTTCAGATGTTTTTCAAATGTGTTCAAATGTTTTTCAGATATTTTTCAGATGTGTTCAGATGTTTTTCAAATGTGTTCAAATGTTTTTCAGATGTGTTCAGATGTGTTCAGACATTTTAGAGATGTGATCAGATGTTTTTCAAATGTTTTTCAGATGTGTTCAAATGTTTTTCAGATATTTTTCAGATGTGTTCAGGTTTTTTTCAGGTGTTTTTCAGATGTGTTCAGATGTTTTTCAAATGTTTTTCAGATATTTTTCAGATGTGTTCAGGTTTTTTTCAGGTGTTTTTCAAATGTTTTTCAGATGTGTTCAAATGTTTTTCAAATGTTTCTCAGATGTTCGGACATTTTACATATGTGTTCAGGTTTTTTTCAGGTGTTTTTCAGGTGTGTTTAGTACCTGAGCTCCTGCAGCTCCTCTTCCAGCTGCTCCTTGTGTCTCTGCAGACTGCCGTGCTCCTCCTGCAGCCTCGTGCTCTCCCTCTGCTGCTCCTCCTGCTCTCTGTCTCTCCTCCTTCGCTCCTCTGTTGCCTGACGCAGCTGCTCCTGCGCCTCCTTCAGTTCCCCGCACACAGAGGCATGCTGGGAGGACAGCTGGGGACCACACACATCACATATGATACATCACATGTGATACATCATACAGGTGTATCACTGTCACATGACTGTAAACTCCTCCCCCTCCTCTTTACCTCCACCAGGTGACCTTTCTCCCTGTCTCTCTCCTCCGTCAGGGAGATCAGCTGTCTCTCTTTCTCCTCCGTTATTCTCTCCATCTCTCTTTCTCCTTCTGTCAGCTGACGGATGACTCTGGTGTCCACCTCCCTCTGCGCTCTGAGCAACAGGACGGAAGCATCATCAGGATGGAATGTTAAATTCAGGGTTAAATATTTATATTCAGGACTAAAGGTGTGTGTTCAGGATCAAGGATTCAAGTGAAAATGTGTGGAAACCAAACTCACCTGAGCTGACCGTAGTCCAGGTTGAGGGTTTGAGTCTCCCTCTGCAGACAGCTGACCTCTGACCTCAGAGTCTGCAGCTGTGATTGGCTGTCAGACAGCTCACACTCCATCTGGAACCACACACACACACACACACACTAATGTGATGAAGTGTGGGTCTCCTGCCCTGTAGTCTTTGAGCCAGGCAGCATCACTGACACGCAGAGGGGTAGAGAACGAGCAGTCGTACCTGCAGCAGCTGTTTGTTCAGATCTCTCTTGTCTGAGGCCAGAGCTGAGGTCAGGGCGGCCATCTTCTCCAGAGCATCCCGCGCCTCCTCCACCTCCCGCTTCAACACACACTCAGAGGACGAGAGACGCAACACACACTCCCTGGACTGAAGGGGGAGACAGACAATGTTATAAATGAAATGAGTCATCCGGTGAGAACATTTCCTCACGTCTGGAACACTTTCAGAAACAACATTAACCGTCTGTGCCACATTCAGAAACTGATGAGCTTCCTGTTCCTCAGCAGCTGAGCTGATGTGGCGGGTGGAGCACACAAGCTCTGGATCAGTGAACGTACCTTCTGCAGGGCGTCTTTGGTGTCTGCAGCCTCTTCTTCTGCTCTCTGTCTGTCCAACTGCTGTCTCTCTAATGCCCCCTACAGGAGGACAGAGGGGTAATAAAGACGTCTGGACAACTTGACTGCATTTAACATGAAAGTGAATATGAGGAAGAGTCTCTCTGTCACTGAAGGATAAGAAACATCCTGGTTCATCACCTTCAGAGTGTGGATCTCCATCCGATGGACAGTTTCTCTCTCTGTCAGCTGGACGTTCTCCAGCAGTTCAGTCTCAACTCTGAAACAAACCAGTTCAACATCTGATCAACAACAACTGCAACAGACTTGACATGTGATCACCAACAAGACCAGGACCTGTTCTAACGGTGCGATACGACCCTGGAGCTGCTGCAACATGACGTGTCAGACAGCGAGACACAGAGACAATATCAGCATCAAATACAACAGACGGATGTCATCATCATCAGAAAATGATTCTGACTTGTGCACTGAGTTTAACAACCATGTTTCAGTCACAGACCTTCTTCATTAACCTGGTGTGTGTCTGATTCTTCTCCTACTCACCTGGCGATCCCACAGGTGTGCAAAAGTTTCACTCTGTCGGCCTTTTATTGATGAAAGTGAGATAATTTCTTTTGAAGACCTGCTGTACCGTGTCGCCGGCTGTGGATGACAGTAACGTACCGTTTGTATGTTTCAGTCTCCAGCTGTCTGTTTCTCTCCTCCTGTCTGTCTCTGTCCCTCCTCAGCCTGTCGTTCTCTCTCTTCACCTCCTCCTCCCTCCTCTGCACCTCCTCCACCTGCAGACGCAGCGAGGACGACGTCTCACGCTCCCTGAGACACACACACACACACACACACACACACACACACACACACAGTATTATTCATGGTTGGTCCATTAGCTTGTCAATAAAGTAAAAAAAACAAACTGTCTTCATCACTGAATGAACCAACTGTTCTCAGAGGACAATGAGGTCCAGAACATTGTGTGTGTGTGTGTGTGTGTGTGTGTGTGTGTGTACCTGCTCAGTGTGTCCAAAGTGTGTGTGAGCTCCAGCTGTGTGTGTTGTGTGTGTGTGTGCAGCTGCTGGTTGTCATCCTCCAGCTGTTTCAGTCGGAGCTGCAAAGCCGATTGCTCCTCGCCGAGCCGCCGCAGAGATAGCTCCGCCCCCTGACAAACACACACAGATACACACAGATCAACACTTGGCTGACCTCTGACCTGCAGTAGCAACAGTTCCTGTCCTGTGTGACTGACCTGTAGTTCCTTGTGTCTCCTCTGCAGGGCGCTCTCAGCGTGAGACAGGACAGACAGCAGGGAGGACAGATCCAGACTGAGGACGCCATCAGAGGACACACACACAGACGACCTGCTGCTGCTGCTGCTGCTGCTCAGGACTCTGGACTGAACACACACACACACACACACAGTGACCTCTGACCTCTGACCTCTGTGGAGCTCATCAGTGCTCCACACTCACCAGTCTGATGACAGCCTGACTCACAGACTGAAGACTTCCCTCTGCTTCTCTATGTCTCTCTACCTCTGTCTCTCTCTCCTGCAGCGAGCGAGAGAGCTCCACAATCCTGAGAGAGAGAGAGAGAGAGAGAAATTAACAAACTGATATTAAAGTATTAGAACATGTACAATCAAACTCGTTAGCATGCTAGCTAGCTCAGTTGCTAACTGGAGAGTGTGAAGATGCTGATGCTGAAGTGGTACCGTTTATTCAGCTGAGAAACTTCTGTCTCATGAAGGAGCTTCAAATGTGACATCTCTCGCTCCTTGTCGTCGTCGTCATCATCCTCCTCTTTCTCCTCCTCCTCCTGCTGCTGCTCCAGTTCTGCTAAGGTGAAGGTTCCCAAAGTGGAGGAGGAGTTGAGAGGAGGAACAGATGGAGAGGAGTCCAGAAGAGGGAGGACAAGAGTGGAGGGCAGAGGAGGAGGTGGAGGAGGAAGAGGAGGAGGTGGAGACAAGGAGGCGGAAGGGAGAGGAAGGTCAGAGGGGGGAAGAGGGGGAGGCACAGAGGGTTTGATGAGAGGAGCACTGAGCCTCAGGGAGG
>NC_051047.1:30081948-30099448 GCF_904848185.1 Acanthopagrus latus | reverse complement strand
GTTCTCTGGTGAATGAAGCTTCACTAATGTCAACATGTTTCTTTAAAGCGGCCACAGACTCATAGTCAGCGTCATAATGAGAGTCGGGAGGAAGACGATCCTGAGACTACAGAAGGGACACAGATAGAAATCATACATTTGTTTCTTTGGTTTCAGGCGCTGTGACTGCAGAGTTCATCTATAAGGTCGTTCCTCATAGACTATACTGACGAGGAGGGTCTTTATCGGATCAGTGTGTCACATTAGAGGTTCTGACCTTTTGCTGCTGAGTCTGGTGAATCTGCTTCGTTACACTTCAGGGCTGAAAGTGAGACCAGCTCCACCCTGCTGCTCAGTGTCTGTTTACCACCTGCTCAGATTCTGGACTGGGTCTTTGTGTTAATGCCGATGATGGCCGGCCCACTGGGGTTTTGTGAAGTTTTCCTCTTCACTGCACTCATCAGCGATGCTTGACGTGACTTCTTGTAAACCACCTTAAAGAAAAGTGCAACAAAGAATTAAATTATGGTTTCTATTTTTAGCTTTGATGTGGTCGAGCCCTGAAGGAGTTGTTGGTCATGACGGAAAATAAAGGAGAGATACAGCAAACTGTGAAGACATGACACAAATATCACTCAGTGTGACTTCTTCTTCTTCTTCTTCTTCTTCTTCTTCTTCTTCTTCTTCTTCTTCTTCTTCTTCTTCTTCACATCGCTGAGCAGCAGCTTACGTTGGATTCAGTCAACACGTCGTTTCAAACAGAAACGGTCTTCAGGAACTTTAGATGAGAAGATGTTCACTTTTTACAACATGATAAAAACTTCAAATCCAAAACTTCACTTGAGCCATAAATACAGACCAGAACTTGGCTGCAGAACCTGAATGTGAGTGAAGAACCACACTAGATTTTGTGCTGGATCTTTGTGTAGCTGATGATAATTTATGACACTCTCATTTAATAAAACATTTTCTCTCATCAAGCAGTTTCTCTTTGCACCTTTTCAGGAGAGCTTAACATGACCTGACGCTTTTATAAACTGTTTTTGTGTTTGAGCCCTGAAGAGGACGAAGCCGATGCAAAATCTGAGCTGGACCTCTGAAGACTTGACTCAGTTCTGAAAAAGAAAGTGGTTTTGCAGATTGAGGAGCTGGTTGAAGGCTGTGCATTCTTCATCAGGTTCTGAGTTTGATGCTTGAGCTGTCGGATGTAGTTTGATTCAGTAGGTCCTGAGTTTGAAGACCTTGCTGAGTCTGGAGGTGGCGCTGGAGTAGATGAGGAAGGAGCCTTCATCAGTGTTGAAGTGTTCCCAGTCTCTGCAGCCGAACGTCGGCAGGCTATGAACCGGAACAAAGCCCTCGTAACCCTGCCACCTGAAACCACGCAGAAAAAATAAATAGAGAAAGTCTGAAGCAACAGAAACAGCTACACCAAACCTAAAGATGTCCCTCAAACCTCTGACAGGAGGCACGAACCTGTAGACGACACTGTTCAGAGAGTACGAGCTGCCATCGTGAGAGTTTGCAACAACCAAGAACTTCTCCTCTCCGATGGTGAAGAACTCCCAGTCCACAGCGCTGAAGACAACAATCAAAAAGGAAACACTGAAACGACATCACTACATCCTTCTGAGATGTCTTTTTGCTTCAGGTATGGAGGTGGTAGAGGTAAACCCCAGTGTAATGACCAGGTGCTCACCTGTGTGTGAGGATGTCTTGGAAGCGGATGAAGGTCTGTGTGAAGGTGTTGAGCTCGTACACGGTGGAGTTGATGGTGTAGAGACTCGGGCCGCGGTCTGAAACCTTCTGACTGTTGGCGACGGCAAGAAAGAACCTGCCGTCGATCTGAAATGTCTCCCAGTCCGTCGCTCCCACCGTCTGCTGACACAACACTCGTTTATTTTGACGACTTTTTGACCTTTTCCACTTGCAGCCACTTGACATGTCCTGATCTCCTCCCTGACAGCAAACTTTACATTTTTACCTCAAGGTAATATTCAAACAAAGAAGAAGAGAGATTAAAACTACATTTTACTTCAGTACATAAATTTGCCAAACTGAGAAACATCTACTGTAAAACAATTATGAGACGAGTCAAAGTCAAAACATTAGCCCCTTTCAGATAGAAAAGGTGGCATATTTGCAGCAAGGCAATATGTTGCCTTGTCTTTCTAAAAGGGAGGTGTAATATTCCTCCTTTTCCAAAAGCTGCCGCTTGGCTGCCACTGAGGCAGGCGTGACGTGAAGCACGAAGTTGGGCTGTGAACAGTGACAGCGAATTTGTCTTCAAAATAAGAGCTTTACAGTGCATTCCATAGGAGTTTAGAACTGGATTCTTAGCGGGGGGCTTTTAATTTGAAAGTAGCGACCGTCCTTAACTTGCCACTACAACAACAAGCTAACACAACCAAACAGCTACAGAGACCGAGGAGACGCTGCATCTCCTGGATCTCTGCAGCTGTCCAGCTGCTCATCTTAATGTCTGTGGATGAAGTGATGGACTGACTGCAGTGATCAGCTGTTTCCTGGTTGTAAAAAAGTTTACCGCCTTCTGTCTAAATGGTGGCGGCTTATTGCCCAGAATAAAAACGCCATACTATCAGGACCCAAAAGATCAGAACACCTGCAGCTAACAGTCAGAAGTGACAGTCAAGTGAACATCCAAAGAATCCAGATGGGTTCAAGATCAAGTTGAGCCAGAATCAAGATCAAGTCCAAACGGGGGTTGAGACCCTCAAACTTCCTCCTTGAGCCCACATCACATCACATCATGTGTTTTAAATGAAGTCAACAAGCCTTGTACAGACAGTGATGAGATATTCATGGTCCTCAGAGGCTCAGCTGGAATTTGTTTATTGCTAATATCAAATGTCAGCATTAAGGATGAGTGCAGACACAGTCACCTGTATCAGGAAGTGGGCGGGGCTCGACCTGGAAGTGGCTGGTCAGAGGTTGTTATCAGCCTGACATCGGTATGGATTTGGTTCCATCAGAAGATTCTGTATTTATTTATGAGAAGACTATTTACTGTCTAGACTCAGAATGAAGCTTCTGATACTTGTGCCACACTTCATGAAGAATGTTCCCATGTTAAACACTGGACCTGCTTAACATCAGCATGTTAGCATGTTAGCATGTTAACAAGGGTTAAATCTCCTGCACGGCACTTTTTAATACTGCAGGGTAGAAACTCAGTTTCGATATTTTACATGTTTAGTTGCATTTCAGATTAAATAAAGTAAAATGAAATACATTTCAGTGTCTTTACATAAACCATCAGTATGTTTTTAAGTCTGGCTGTAATGACCCCTGCAGCCTCCAGAGGGCGCTGCCAGGGCTTGTGTTTCTGTGGTCCAGCTGTGGACCCTGCTGGGATGTGTTTCCAGATGTTTTCCACGTGGTGTAAACAGGTTGATGTTCTCCCTGCTGGCTGTGGCTGCTGCTGTCAGAAGCTAAATTAAAGGTTCATGAAGCTTTAACATGTTTTTTGTGGTTTTCAAATCCAATAAAAGTCTTCAGTCAGATGATCCGCCCTGATGGACGAGTCCAAACAGTCTGCTGCTGGAAACCCCCTCACACACACACACACACACACACACACCTGCAGTGTGTGTGTCTCATTAATTACACTCCTCTGGTTTCCTGTGTTTTAATTGGAGGGTTTCATTTCCTTTAAATCAGAGTGTCATGAAAACACATTTTGATGAATGTGAAACTGATTTCAACAGAAACACTTTGATGTGATCGTCTGTCATCATATAACAGATTTATTACAGTTTTAACTGCAGCTTCATTACAGAAGCAGCAGGAAACAGCTGAGAGGCTGCAGGTCAGCTGTGTTCAGTCAGATGAATCCATCAGAGCTGCTAACAAACATTAGCTTCATTATTAATTCATCTCTGAGACTGTGACATGTGGTCAAAGACTGTACTGTTAGCTAACAGTGTTAGCTTGCACCCAGCAGCAGCTACTAGAAAGCTGGATTCTGGATTCACAAAGTCGTAAAAAGACTCCAGACAGAAGCAGATCTGTGAACGTCTCCTCAGACTTCAGACTTCAGTGTCAGACTGAGTCTCTCGCCGTGACTCAGCAGATTATTTCTATCTGTGTGTGATTTGTGGTTGGATGTCGTCACGTTGAGCTTCTGTTAGTGTCTGAGTCACTGTGATTACTGTCATAATCCTCTGCATCATGTCTGTCTGCTCTCTGCTCTGCTCTGCTGTGAGACTCTACCCTGGACAGGTAGAGCCTCACCTGGACAGGTAGAGCCTCACCTGGACAGGTTGTTCAGCCCAAACAGAAGAAGAACTGGGTGCCCAATCACTGTAATCCTGATGATTTCTCTCTTCTTGGTTAGGACAGAATGTGAAGTTTGTCCTGAAGGTGGTGACTTACTGACCAGCGGACTCACAAATAAAATCACGTCTCTCTTAAAATGCAGATGATGATGCATTGTTGAGGATGTGGCTCAGGGGTAGAGTCAGCATCTTGTTACTGGAAGACTGCTGGTTTGATTCCCCTGGTCTGCATGTCAAAGTGTCCTTGGGCAAGATACTGAACCCTCGACTGCTCCTGGTGTGCAGGCAGCCGCCACCATCAGTGTGTGTGTGTGTGTGTATGTGTGTGTGTGTGTGTGTGTGTGTGACAGCAGCGTCTGATAAATGTAAAAAAGAGCTCTCAGAATTACAGGATCCACATCTCACAGCTACAGCAGAACATACAGGATTTCTCAGTTCTCATATCAGCTCTGGAGCCTGAAGGTCAAAGCTCATCATTCAGATGAAAAGATCAGATTTATTTATGAGGAACTTTGAAAGTGTGATTGTGTTTGAGTGTGAAATCTAAACTTTGTGTTTGTGAGAACGACAGTGGAGTTTATCTCCACGTCCTTCCTCAAAGCACCAGCAGAGGGCACCACCCAGAGATTTTCTGATTGTACACCACGAAGTTTCAACCAGATGGTTGGGTGGAAAAGTGAGAGACAAAGTCCTGATCTGAGACCTGCTGTCATCACCACTCAAAGACACGGGACACTGACCGGGATGCTCTGGAAGGTCCGGAAGCAGCCGTCCAACCAGACATAGACGGTGGAGCTGATGGTGGTGGTCCGACCGTCGAAGGTGTTGGCGACCACCAGGAAGTGGTACGGGCCGACGGAGAAGAACTCCCAGTCGTACGCTCCGGACGTGGACAGAGTCTGATTCACCTCAAACAGCTGAAGGGACGGGACGGAGGACAAGAGAGGGTGAGACAAGAGTGAGGGACATATAGGACAGGACAACAGAAGACAGGACAGGAAGGTTTTTAAAAAAAAAACAAAAAAAAAAAACAGGCAGGACAGGAAGAGCCAGGAGAGGACGGGCAGAGTCAGGAGACGACGGGAAGAGCCAGGAGAGGACGGGAAGAGTCAGGAGAGGACGGGAAGAGCCAGGAGAGGACGGGAAGAGTCAGGAGAGGACGGGAAGAGTAATGAGAGGACAGGAAGAGCCAGGAGAAGACGGGAAGAGCCAGGAGAGGACGGGAAGAGCCAGGAGAGGACGGGAAGAGTAATGAGAGGACAGGAAGAGCCAGGAGAGGACGGGAAGAGCCAGGAGAGGACGGGAAGAGCCAGGAGAGGACGGGAAGAGTAATGAGAGGACAGGAAGAGCCATGAGAAGACGGGAAGAGTCAGGAGAGGACGGGAAGAGCCAGGAGAGGACAGGAAGAGTAATGAGAGCACGGGAAGAGTCAGGAGAGGACGGGAAGAGTAATGAGAGCACGGGAAGAGTCAGGAGAGGACGGGAAGAGCCAGGAGAGGACGGGAAGAGCCAGGAGAGGACGGGAAGAGTAATGAGAGGACAGGAAGAGCCAGGAGAAGACGGGAAGAGCCAGGAGAGGACGGGAAGAGTAATGAGAGGACGGGAAGAGTCAGGAGAGGACGGGAAGAGCCAGGAGAGGACGGGAAGAGCCAGGAGAGGACGGGAAGAGTCAGGAGAGGACGGGAAGAGCCAGGAGAGGACGGGAAGAGCCAGGAGAGGACGGGAAGAGCCAGGAGAGGACAGGAAGAGTAATGAGAGGACGGGAAGAGTCAGGAGAGGACAGGGAGAGCCAGGAGAAGACAAGAAGAGCCAGGAGAGGACGGGAAGAGTCAGGAGAGGACGGGAAGAGCCAGGAGAGGACGGGAAGAGCCAGGAGAGGACGGGAAGAGCCAGGAGAGGACAGGAAGAGTAATGAGAGGACAGGAAGAGTCAGGAGAGGACGGGAAGAGCCAGGAGAGGACGGGAAGAGCAATGAGAGGACGGGAAGAGTCAGGAGAAGACAGTGTGTGAAAGATGGGACACCATGGCTCAAGTCTTATACATGTCATCTTTATTGGTTAGACATGAGTCTGGACAGAGGACAGCGTTACCTTGGTGTTTGGGTCCCACCTGTAGATCACACTGTGGATGTTGTGGTTTGAGTCTCTGGCTGAGGACAGACAGGGACACTTCAATCAAATGTACAACAAATCCAACTTCTGAGATGATGCTGGAGACGATGTGCCAACATGTTGAAAGGTTCCTACGTGTGTGTGTGTGTGTGTGTGTGTGTGTGTGTGTGTGTGTGTGTGTGTGTGTGTGTGTGTGTGTGTGTGTGATCTAACCACAGTACACCTGCATCAGCTTTCTTGCATTCTTTCTTTCTTTTTCCATCGTTTTCTTTCAGATGGTCAGATCATAAACAATCTTTCCTTCTTTTCAGCTCAGATCAGTGAGTGTTTTATCTTCACAGCACACACACACACACACACACACACACACACACACACACACACACACAGAGCAGGTGGAGGTGTGTTTGATGTTAATGATGTCAGTAAAACTCCATCCTGTTCTTGAATATCCCACCAGGTTTTGGAACATGTTTGACTTTGTTCTGAGTGAACGGACTCAGTTATACACAGATCAGACAGCTGGTCCCAGCCGGGTTCCTCATACCTGTTCTAAACAGAACCCATGTACATGTGGAGCAGGCCTGACGGTGGTTGTTTACCTCGTCTGTGATTGGCTACCACCAGGAAGCTGTGGTTGTGGATGTGAAAGGCCTCCCAGTCCACAGCTGAGTGAGTCTCCAGATTCTGGTGACGGAGGAAACGCCGCCGCCGCTGATTCCACTTATAGATGATTGACAGCTCGGGCTCGGACTCCCGGGAGTTCGCCACCACCAGGAAAATCTGCCAGAGAAAAAAAGACACTTTGACTTTTATATCTCAGGACAAATAAACCAATAAATAAAGACACTTTCAGTCTGAGTCTGTTCTCTCTTTGAACAAACTGTATCTGAGGGTGTTTTTCATCGTGTCGATCTGCTGTAATAAGACGTCGTACTGCCAACCTGCACACCTTTATGTTCACACCTGGGGAACATCAACACAGGACCACACAGATCCAACACAACGACCAGAACAAACTGCTCGGTCATACAGAGGTCATACAGAGGTCACGCTGAGGTCACGCTGAGGTCACAGTGATGTAATGGATGGACATAGTCTCAGCTGCTTTGTTGCCGTTTCCTGCTTAATTTTCAGGAAGACTCGGGTCAATTCATGAGTTTCTTTTCTCTTTCTAAGAACCTGTAACATTAGCAACATTAGCAACATTAAGAACATTATACTACTTTTTACTTTTAGATTAATAAACATTGTAAATCAAAGTCTCATATCACTTGTGTGATTGTGTGATTGTAATCTGAAGGAAAACACTGTCCTGAAGTTACAATCACTTGAAGCTGGAGCAGCTCTCACCTCATCAATAGTCATCAATGTTTCAAGTTCATTCAGCCGTGAATTTATAAAAGAAAGAAAGAAAGAAAGAAAGAAAGAAAGAAAGAAAGAAAGAAAGAAAGAAAGAAAGACTTTAAGGCCCTTTCAGGACTGGAGGCGGCTCATAAGAATCACAGAATTACTCAGATTGTAACTGGATTGTTTTTCATGTCAAGTCCATATTTTATTAATCTGGAGCAACAACAAGTCCTTTAACCTGCAGACCTGCAGCATACTGACATAAATAACATTCATATTTTCTTCATCTTGGAAATTAGCGACAGGATTAATCTGTTGGTAATATTCAGTCCGGCAGTAACGAGACGTTACGAGCTGGAGCAGCTCTCACCTTGTTGTCGATGGTGAAATGTTTCCAGGCTCGAGCCTCCTGAGTGCTGATGTTCTGGTACAGCTGGAACGACCCGTCCTTCCATTTGTAGATACCAGAACCGGGCCGAGAGTCCCTGCAGGAGGATATATGAGGGATATGTAGTGAATAATCTGGCCCTGTTCTTACATGAGACATGTTTGAGTCTTTGTCTTTGTGAACCTGTTGGCTGCAGCCATGAAGAGGCCTTCAGACGGGATGGAGAAGACCTCGACGTCAAAGGTCTCTGAGCTGGTGTACAGGTCCTGGTAGTCCTCCACGTAATCCAAACGCTCCTTATCTGCAGTGGACATGAGACCACCGAGGATACATAAGTAGTACAAGTGCAAGCAGTTTACCTTGTGTTGCACATTTAATGCAACAGGGTTTCTTGTCTTTTGCTCGACATGTGTTTTACAGCACAGAGAACAAACTTTGGCTTTTACTGTGTGTAACAGTAGAGCAAAGTAGTGCAAACATTAAGAATTAAAAGTATTACAAGTATTAAATATCTGTTTTAAAGGGTTTGGGTATGTTTACAACAAAGAAGATATAGTGTGACACAGATTCTATTATTGTTATTAAATCTTTATTCTGATGTGTTTGGTGTCACCAGCCTTCAGATCCTCCACATCCTGGACAGCAACACTAGAGTTTAACCATTTCATTCACCTGCGATCAGACTTTACATTTATTCTCAAAAATGTATTCTTTCCTGATATGAACTTCTGATAAAATCACAGCATTATTTATTTTATAATGAAGTAATTCACTCAAGATATTTCTGGTGAAGTATTGGAGTATCTGTTGACGTCTGCGAGTCGACTGAATCTGAAGCTGACTGATTTTACTTCCTACTTAACTTTTTCCATTCCCTGAAAAAATGTTCGGTCTGATGTGGACTTGAAATAAGTCACCTCACAGTGTGTTTGATGACAAATCCTTCCAGTCAGCAGACTTTAGATAGAAATCTTTAGACTCACTCTGCAGCAGTGTGCTCCAGCCGAGTCCGTCACAGATGAACAGACCTTTCTTCTGAGCGTTGAACCACAGCTGACCCTGTTCTGGTCCTGAACATGGAGGAGGATTTCCCAGAGTCACTCTGGCCTCTGCCTCTGAAACAAACAGAAGCAACGAGTGAAGATGGTGTTATAATATGATCTGTGTGCATGATGTCATTCAGTGACAACAGCTCTTAAAACATTAAAAACATTGTTATAACAACAAACTTTTCATGATACACATCTGTTTATGTTCTATGTGAAAGCAATTTGCTAATAAATAAATGGTAAAATAATCATCATGATAAGTTAGTTTTGTTCAAGTGACAGATTAAAGTGTTTTTAGAGATCAGCTAACTAACTTACATATTTTTCATGTGAATGTTGACATTATATTTGAAGATTTTCTCAGTGAAAAGGCAAAGCTTTACAAAACTACTAACTACAGCAGACAGACAAATGTAGTTCAGTAAAACACAAAGTTAAAAAAAGCAGCATTACAAGTAAACACTTCAGTAAATAAGACCTGAAATGTGTACGTACTTGAGTACACCAGCAGTACTGCAGACAGGTGAGGGTGCAGGTAAACATCACTAAGTGTGATGGAAAGTCCCTGTTGAGCAGAACAATCCCACAGTGACAGAGCTGACTGTCATCTCACCGTCTGCATCTGAACAGTAACTGTATCTGACTGTGTGGTTGAGCTGACAGCTCGCTGTGTTAATGAAGTGAAGGTAATGGAGGTTTTCGTCACTCCTTCAAACACACGTCTTCATAACGAGCTGACAGGAGAGAGGACTCTGACATCATTACACATCAGTCTGAATCACCTGAAGGAAGAGAGCTGATAACAGACAGACTGATGGTGATGAGGTTTAATCTGCCTGCAGACAGAACGACCACTGAATTACCTCAAAGACACGTCAGGACAACAAACACTGAACTCTACAGGTTCACGTCTCTGTGCCTGAATATAAACCTGTTAGCTTTAGCCTCAGTCTGTTAGCATGATGCATGACCTGTTAGCTTTAGCCTCAGTCTGTTAGCATGATGCATGACCTGTTAGCGTTAGCCTCAGTCTGTTAGCATGATGCATGACCTGTTAGCGTTAGCCTCAGTCTGTTAGCATGATGCATGACCTGTTAGCGTTAGCCTCAGTCTGTTAGCATGATGCATGACCTGTTAGCATTAGCCTCAGTCTGTTAGCATGATGCATGACCTGTTAGCGTTAGCCTCAGTCTGTTAGCATGATGCATGATCTGTTAGCGTTAGCCTCAGTCTGTTAGCATGATGCATGACCTGTTAGCTTTAGCCTCAGTCTGTTAGCACGATGCATGACCTGTTAGCTTTAGCCTCAGTCTGTTAGCACGATGCATGACCTGTTAGCTTTAGCCTCAGTCTGTTAGCATGATGCATGACCTTTGACCATTGGATTTCTTCAGACTTTATTAATAATTGACAAAGAGTTTTGGTGCCTGAAGTAAAGCTGACTTTGTAGTGCACTCAGCTGTGGGCAGGTACGTAAATCAAACACCAGACAACTCCCATGATTCAGGTTCACATAAACTGAGTCATAAAGAGACAGAGTTCGAGCTATATCAGACACAGAGTCAGTCTGGTGAACTTAATTAATATCTGAGCCTAAGGATGCTTAGAAGCTACTTACACAGCTCAATACTCAGACAATGAAGGAAATCCTTTGGTTTACAAGATTTTATTTGGATTGTATATCCATTATGAACAAAGGGGGACTGTTATGCTAACATTAGCGAGCAGGCTAACTTGTTCTTGATCCCCCAGTTTGTCAAATTGTGTCCCAACTATTCTCATTCTTGGTCCATCCTCAAACACAAACTCTCATGCTAATGAGCTTAACTATGTACACAGCCAACAATATCTAGATGAAATGTTAGCTTACCAGCTAAAAGCTAACCACTGGGTTTTATTTCCAACACGTGAGTCTGTTCTGTCCTCTTCAGGTCTTTCTGCATGAATTATCAGATACAATTTAAATGATTTGAAATATCTCAGGTGTTTCACAAAAGGCGGTTGGACAAAATAACAGGCACACACCTGTACGATGTTGGTGTTTTTAAAGCTGATAGTGAGCACCTGTCCATCAGCTCAGCACCAGTCTGATTCTGTTGTCATGGAAACACACATCAAACAGTAGGAGAGACCCGGCTGTCAATCAAAGTGCTGCTTACACTCAGACATACACACACAGTGAAACAGAAAACCTGTAGCTGTAATGGTCTGTCGCACACACACACACACACACACACACACACAGGAAGCAGCTCTTCCATCCCGTCAGTCATTCAGGAGCTCAGATTACAGAATCACTGATACCATCACAACCAAAACCACCAACACTGCAGGTAGGAGCGGTCACAGAGCCCAGATGTGAACCTGATCCTGATCCGACTCTGAACATATGTGACAGTGTAACCGCAGAACAAGCAGAACTACAACCCAAGTACCATTTTAACCTGTTTTTGTTACATTTAATCAGATAATCTTCATTCAAAGAGTGCTGAACGAGCTGATAGCAGCTCCTGCTAACATGCTAACAGTGTGCTCCTGGATGCACAGACAGCTGTCACCAGATTTATTGAGGTTCATTCTGGACCGACATGAGCGACCCGATGTCCTCGGCAGTCTGATGTGTAAACATGTCACATACAGGACGTTTACCACCCACTGCGGCCCTGCTGCTGGTTCCTGGTATTTTGGACACTTTGTCTCCTTACCGTACGGGTAAACTGGCCCGTGGCGGTCGGGCCGCAGAGGGGTGGACTTCAGGACCTGGGGGACGGACAGCTCGGCCAGGCTGGGGTCAGAGGTCGGACACAGTCTGGGCGTTGCATCTGAACCAGGAAGCAGGACGAGCTGTCGCAGTAAACCCTGAACACAGAGAACATGTGAGTGGGTTTAACGGGCAGCAGGACCCTGAAGGTCTGACTGAATCTTGATCCTGATCTCAGACGCACAGAGAAGCGTCCCCTCATCCTCCTCCTGCTGCCGATGAAGAACCTGGACCCTCTGGTGCTCAGAGTGCTGGGGAAGGGCTGGATCTGTTTACTGGGAGAGAGAAAACCAGTAAATGACACAGTCTGTTCTGTCAGAACATGGTCTGAGTCTCTCAGTCGTCCTGCTTCTGACTAAACTATGAACTAGTCTGAACTGGACTCAACTGAACCAGGCTGAACTGGACTGACGGTGACTCACAGCTCCAGAGGCAGTCCACAGTCGACAGTCAGTGTGGCGTACAGTCCGGTGACAGCCAGAACCAACGTGTGCCAGCGGTTATCATCCAGTTCGACATCTTTAAAGACCAGCCGACTCCGCCCACCAGCATCGGGGGGCATTGCAACAAAATGGAGGCGGTTCTCTGAGACGCGTAGCCCAAGCAGCAGCGAATCAGAGCCCTCCTCCACCACAGAGAAGATGTACTCATTCCTCTGGAGACAGAGAGAGGAAGAACAGGTTAGAACTGACTGGACCACACTGGGCTAAACAAGACTGGACCTAACTAGACCAGGTTCTAATCAGTCCTCCTGGTTCACCTTCTGTCTCAGTCTCGGTGTCTTGATGGTGGCGACCAATGAGAACTCAGCAGGGAAGTAGTCACAGTTGGTGAAGATCAGGGAGGAAGGGAAACTCAGCGCTGCCACCATGGCGCCGGCCAAACGGAGCCCTCTGGACCCTTTGGACTGAACCATCTGCACCTGATTGATCATTTCATTGATTCATTATTTATTGTGTATCTCTTCATTCCGTCATCGCTCACTTTTCACTCGTTCACCGCTCCCTCCATCCCCTCAGGTGTCCTACCTGCGTGGGCGGGGCTTGTCCCGGGCCCGGCAGCGCTCTGGCCAGCAGGTCCAGAGGCAGCAGGTCTGAGGAGAAACAGATCAGTGTGTTGGTTAACGCCGTGAAACCTGCGCAGAGAACACGGAGGATTTTAACTGACATGAAGTGAAAACAGAGACGATGAAGTGAGTGAAGTCAGGAAAGTTTGAGAGAAACACTGCAGACGTTACACAACAGCTGGTTCTTCTTTATCTGATCTCTTTCTTCCTCCTCGTGGTCAATAAGTGTGTCACAGTCTGTCATGTGGTCGGCTGGATGATAATTATCAGCTCTCAGATGTAAATGAGCTCTACGCTCACTAACGATTAACAGTTTATCTCTGCAGTTTAGTTTTATCACGTGATCATCTCAGAGATGTTTTATTCCTCCTTCTGTGGCTCCATTGATCTAAAAATAAAACCAGAGCTGCGTCGAGTTGCAGGTATCAGATCGAGCAGGTTCCTGTTGTAATGATGGGATGTTCTTCAGACAGAGGAAATATTGTATCAGCCAGTTTTCATCCTGAGTCCTTTCAGTTAGAGGTTCAATGTGAGACAGTCTGCTACATTCCTGTACTTCTAGAAATCAGCTGTTAAGTTAAAACAGAGAATAACGTCTGGAGTGACAGAGTGATGAACAAAGTACTGAACGGAGTATTGGAGTAACATACAAAGTAATGGGAACGTAGCGTACAGAGTTCTGAACAACATGTGTAGACTAATGTGGAGGAACGTGACGGAGGGACGTGTGGGGACGTAGAGGAAATGTGTCTTACTGAAGCAATACATGGTAATGATGTGGCATCTTGAGGATATGGATCAAAATTTAGGATGAAGAAATGTGTGGATTGAAATCTGTATATTAAATGTTGGAGTGACGAGAGGTAACCTGTAACTGAGGTGCTTCAGCTTCAGACTTCAGTATCTGTTCAGAGAAACACTGACACCAAATGTAAAAGGTGACAGAAGCTGTAAGACGAGACGCAGAGGGAGTTTAAATCTTTGTTTCTGAACTGACAGCAACAGCTTGACATAAGTTTTTATGTGGAATTCCCCTTTAAGCTGGTGGACGGTCTGTGTGTTGTGTCGCTGCAGCAGGATCAGAGGATGAATGCAGGCTGAATGGAGGGAGGGGACGGCATGCACAGAAGCCCAGCTCACATTTCAAAGACACAAAAAAACAACGACGCACAAAGCTGCAGAAAAACGTCTGAAACACATGAAACACAGCAGCCGGCGCTCAGCGACCACAGACTGATTTCATGTTAACGATCACAGGATAAAGAGAGAGGACAAATTCACACAGAGATTAGAAGAAGAAAAGTCCAACCAGTCAGTCCTTCAGTTCACTTCAAGTTGTCTGACCCCAGTCTGGGTTCAGGACTCAGCTGCAGTGCGGTTGCTGTTAATCAGTTCAAATTCAGCCTTGTGCTAACGTCAGTGTTCACTACATGCTGTAGATTCTGGCTTTGGTGAAGCTAAGCTAACAGTTTCCACCTGTTTCCAGTCTTTGAGCTAAACTAAGCTAAAGCTGTCTCTGTACCGGCCACTCAGATCTGAAGTGATATCTGTATCTGGAGGACGACAGGGAACCAGTCCTTTAATACTAATCCCAAATTCTGTGATATATATTACATTTCTATCTAAATATTCTGTAAATCCAGAAAATAAATAAAGGTTTGTGGTTGAGTCTTCTTGTCGAGGCGTTTATCTCACACCTACATCCTCGTACCTGTACAGGGTCTCCAGCTCTGGCTTCGGACTGCGGCAGCGAGCAGCGCCCAGGTGAGCAGCGCCCAGGTGAGCAGCAGGGCGCGACACACGAGCATCACGTCTGCCTGCCGTCAGCGATGTGTGATGTGTCCACCTCACTGATCCGCTTTGTGACCTGCTTCGCTCAGCGCCATTCTCCGGCTGAAAGACGACCTGCAGGCCCGGACAATCACACGGACAAGAACTGTTCTGAAAAAGTTCCTCTTTTTTAACAGAAACACAACGTGCAGTTCTTTGTTCTTTCTTTAACCTTTTTTCATCTCTGGTGGCTTTAATCAAACCACACCATGTACATGAATGATCGAATGGAAACGATGGAGAAGATTCACCTCATTGGTCTTCTGCTTCTAGGATGTGTCAAACCTAGAAAAAGAAGACAACACTCAGATGTGAACAAACAAAAACGACTTCACACTTTTGTAAAGGTTTCATCTGTAAGTTTTACAGACTTTATCAAACAGTTTATTTAGTACGCTGCTTTAAAACCAGACAAAATTACAACTTTTTAAGATAAAGACGGTTTGGGACACTAGCAACGAACACTCAGCTGTAAAGTCTACGCTGCCTCCAGAGGACCGGCCACCGTCAGTACTGTAAGTCCAGCTGAGAGGGAATAAGGGTAAAGCTGCCGGGCCCGATAACATCCCAGGTCCTGTGCTGAAAACATGAGCCAATCAGCTGGCTGAAACAAACCTGCACCTGAAAAGTCTGTGGCGTCTAGTCCTAAAGACCACCGCCCTGTGGCTCTCAGCCCCTCCTCATGAAGTGCTTCAAGAAACTGGTTCTCCAGCACATCAAAAGACAACATCTCTGCCAGCCTGGACTCACCAGTACGCTTCAGAACCAACAGATCCACAGAGGATGCATATCTACTGCCCTCCACCCAGTCCTCACACACCTGGAGTGAGAGCAGATCTACTTCCTGTGGAAACAGCACAGCTGCAACTGTCACAGTTCATCACGGCCCAGGAGAGGACGGCAGCAGGCGATTAAACCCAGAACACAACTGGTACCATCTACAGAGCATCAGTGAGGTGAGAGGTGCACAGATACTCAAAGACACACCCACCCAGTCACGGTCTGTTCACCTGCTGCCACCTGACTACAGACACAGAAGTCAAGCTGACGTACCTCCTGACTACAGACACAGAAGTCAAGCTGACGTACCTCCTGACTACAGACACAGAAGTCAAGCTGACGTACCTCCTGACTACAGACACAGAAGTCAAGCTGACGTACCTCCAGACTACAGATACAGAAGAGAAGCTGACGTACCTCCAGACTACAGATACAGAAGAGAAGCTGACGTACCTCCTGACTACAGATACAGAAGTGAAGCTGACGTACCTCCAGACTACAGATACAGAAGTGAAGCTGATGTACCTCCTGACTACAGATACAGAAGTGAAGCTGATGTACCTCCAGACTACAGAAGTGAAGCTGACGTACCTCCAGACTACAGATACAGAAGTGAAGCTGACGTACCTCCAGACTACAGATACAGAAGTGAAGCTGACGTACCTCCAGACTACAGATACAGAAGTGAAGCTGACGTACCTCCAGACTACAGATACAGAAGAGAAGCTGACGTACCTCCTGACTACAGATACAGAAGTGAAGCTGACGTACCTCCAGACTACAGATACAGAAGTGAAGCTGATGTACCTCCTGACTACAGATACAGAAGTGAAGCTGATGTACCTCCAGACTACAGAAGTGAAGCTGACGTACCTCCTGACTACAGACACAGAAGTCAAGCTGACGTACCTCCAGACTACAGATACAGAAGAGAAGCTGACGCACCTCCTGACTACAGATACAGAAGTGAAGCTGACGTACCTCCAGACTACAGATACAGAAGTGAAGCTGATGTACCTCCTGACTACAGATACAGAAGTGAAGCTGATGTACCTCCAGACTACAGAAGTGAAGCTGACGTACCTCCTGACTACAGATACAGAAGTGAAGCTGACGTACCTCCAGACTACAGATACAGAAGTGAAGCTGACGTACCTCCAGACTACAGAAGTGAAGCTGACGTACCTCCTGACTACAGATACAGAAGTGAAGCTGACATACCTCCAGACTACAGATACAGAAGTGAAGCTGATGTACCTCCTGACTACAGATACAGAAGAGAAGCTGACATACCTCCTGACTACAGATACAGAAGTGAAGCTGACGTACCTCCTGACTACAGATACAGAAGAGAAGCTGATGTACCTCCTGACTACAGATACAGAAGAGAAGCTGACATACCTCCTGACTACAGATACAGAAATGAAGCTGACGTACCTCCAGACTACAGATACAGAAGAGAAGCTGACGTACCTCCTGACTACAGATACAGAAGTGAAGCTGACGTACCTCCTGACTACAGAAGTGAAGCTGACGTACCTCCAGACTACAGATACAGAAGTGAAGCTGATGTACCTCCTGACTACAGATACAGAAGTGAAGCTGACGTACCTCCTGACTACAGATACAGAAGTGAAGCTGACATACCTCCAGACTACAGAAGTGAAGCTGACGTACCTCCAGACTACAGATACAGAAGTGAAGCTGACGTACCTCCAGACTACAGATACAGAAGTGAAGCTGACGTACCTCCAGACTACAGATACAGAAGAGAAGCTGACGTACCTCCTGACTACAGATACAGAAGTGAAGCTGACGTACCTCCAGACTACAGATACAGAAGTGAAGCTGATGTACCTCCTGACTACAGATACAGAAGTGAAGCTGATGT
>NC_051047.1:30036948-30076948 GCF_904848185.1 Acanthopagrus latus | reverse complement strand
CTCTGGTCCCTCAGGTGTGTTCATGATCAGAACAGAGGAATTCCCCAGAACCCCACCCCCTACCTGTCTGACACACACACACACACACACACACACACACACACACACACACACACACACACACACACACACACAGGTGAGTTTATAGGTCACAGCTCACCTGCATCATTCAGTGTGACGGCTTCATTAATGATCGAGCTACTACAGAAACAGAGTTGAAGCAGCTGAGACTTGATTTAAACATCAGACGTCTCCAACAGCTCGTCTGCTGCGATCAGTCTGCAGGAGAGAACACATCGCTACCTGATCTGAGAACAGATTTACACCTGCGACATGTGATCACAGTCTGCAGGAGAGAACACATCACTACCTGATCTGAGAACAGATTTACACCTGCGACATGTGATCACTGTCTGCAGGAGAGAACACATCACTACCTGATCTGAGAACAGATTTACACCTGCGACATGTGATCACAGTCTGCAGGAGAGAACACATCGCTACCTGATCTGAGAACAGATTTACACCTGCGACATGTGATCACAGTCTGCAGGAGAGAACACATCGCTACCTGATCTGAGAACAGATTTACACCTGCGACATGTGATCACAGTCTGCAGGAGAGAACACATCACTACCTGATCTGAGAACAGATTTACATCCTTGATGTGCTGCTGAGCTGGTGAACCCACTTTAGCTGAGCAGCTGAAGTGAAGGTTTCAGCTTTAGAACTGGTGTAAATAATGTCTCTGTCATGACTGTTCAACATTATTATCATTCCATTTTGGTCTCTAGAGCCCTAAATTCCCAAAAGTCACCCGTCGCCAGGACCAAATATTCATCTATAGCTCCGACCACGGCTCTGAAACCAGAAGTACTGAAGTCTGTTGGCAGGTGAATGAAACAAACTGGGTCCATCCCCTGTTCAGCACCAACACGCTGCCCATCTGGAAGAAGAACATGTGTCACATTGGAGCAGAGGAACAGTCATTCTCAGAAATGATGTTAATATCTAAATATGAACCGCTGGTCAGTAACCTGCCGTACTTCAGCTGAAATGACTCTCGTGGGATCATTCGTGTCTCGGCCTGCTGGACTGGATCCAGGTTCAGGTTTAAACCTGGATTATTTGGGCTTTGGCTGCTCTCTGCTGGATCCACACACATCACATCAGAGCTGATCCAGCTTTCATGTCTGAGTCAACATCAATCCACCAACCTGCAGACCTGACGGCTGCAGTTTCACAGACATGCGTTTGTATTTCATCATGAGCAGTCTGTTAACAAGCTCCTTCAGTTCTTCTTTAAGTTTCCCACTGAAACACGTTTTATGAGCCTTTGAGTGACTTTCAAACTTGACTTTTTCCAGTTGATGATCCTGAAACAACAGCAGCAGCTGCACAGAATGATTTGGTGCTTGTGAGGAGTTAACAGAGATGTGTAACGTGAGGGTGTGTCGCAGATTTAGACAGATTTATTAACTGACAGCAGTTTAGATGATCAGAGGATCTGTGAGTCAAACTGAACCAGACTGAACTCTGTTTGAGTTCATTTAGTCTCCCAAACAAACTCAGCAGAGCGAAGTGTCCCACCTCGTCTGAAGGCCAAACTCAAAGTCCCTGCGTCCCGGTCTGAACTCCAGACGACGATCTCGAAACCTCATGACTTGCATGTAGTGGCTCAGTAAAGTAAGTGATGAAACATTTCCTCCCAGCAGCAACGTGCAGGTACAGTCAAAATGTAAAAATGTTGGCATGGACATTAATGCCTGTTCACACATGAAGATACAGTGGAGAAATTCTGAGGCGAATTCAGTCCATAAACCAAACCCTTCAATAAAATGTACATGACTGGATTCACTCACATCGTAGTTCTTCCTAACTCTGGTGAACTTCTGATCACAAGTTCAAACTGTCCTGAGCTCAGTTGTGAGTGGACGACAGCCGGAGAGTCTAAAGTGACGAAAGCTAACATAGCTTATTAGCTGTGTGTTAGCATCAAGTTTTATCGAAGCTCTTCTGTCAGAGCACAAAGTGGTTTACACCCAGTTAGACGACCGGAGACTTTATGCTGAAACAGCTGGTAATAAACTGACTGATCTTATCTCCCGTTTAGCGACGGACATAACAGCTAGTAAGCTTCATAGCTTGAAGAGCCTCATTTCAGCAACTGAGCTGATGAAATTGATATGTTTGGTGTGCAAGCATCATTCATTAGCCTCATTAGCTTGGAGAGATTAAACAAAATGCAGAGAGAGAAGAGAGAAAGAAGCAGGATTGGTGCTAGCCTGGCTGGCTAGCATGTTAGCGGTTAGCTCATTAACTAGTCAAGGGTTAACAAATACAGGTGGGACAGTACAAGACAAAACAAAAACACAGTGTGGATATTACTATCAAATGTTGAGTTTTCAGCAGTTAAACAACAGACTGTAACAGATTCATAAAGTCATAAATTTAAACTTCACTGAAACTGAACACTAAGTTTGTTCTGCAGACGCTGTTCACACTCAGTGTGAATGGAGGAATGTCAGCAGTGTGACAGCGAGAGGAGATAACATCTCACTAAGTGTTTCTCAAGGAAAATCCTCCAGAGAGCCGACAGGTGATTAATCTGTGATAAAGCTCAGGCACAGGAGAACCAGAACAAAAGGCTCATATATATATATATATATATATATATATATATATATATATATATATATATATATATATATATATATATATATATATATACACACTGTATATACTGTATAATACACGCATGTGAGGGAACTTACCCTGATTCTGTCGGCCCAGCTCTGGTCCAGATCTGGCACAGCTGGTGGCTGAGGCCCCAGAATCCAGCCTGATTCATCGACACTGAATGAACCGAGTGCTGAGGCAAATCTGGCAGCCGGATCTGATGCTGGACGATATCTCATATCTGTACCACCCATGTTTGTAGACCCGGGTGATGATGGTCCTGGATGAGAACAGAACACATCTGAATTCAGCAAGTCAAGCCTCATCCGGGCCCTTCATGGACCTTACTGATCCAACTTTTCTGTAGTGACTGAAGAGAGACAGATAAAGTACTGATCTGGTCTGGACTGGGTCTCTGAAACTCAAAGCTCACACATGGCCTTGGCTAATCTGTAGGACACTCCCACACCACGTAGGACACTCCCACATCATGTAGGACATTCCCACACCACTTAGGACACTCCCACATCATGTAGGACACTCCCACACCACGTAGGACACTCCCACATCATGTAGGACACTCCCACACAGCGTAGGACACTCCCACGTCATGTAGGACACTCCCATATCACATAGGACACTCCCACTCCACGTAGGACACTCCCACACCACATAGGACACTCCCACACAACGTAGGACACTCCCACATCATGTAGGACACTCCCACGTCATGTAGGACACTCCCATACCACATAGGACACTCCCACTCCACGTAGGACACTCCCACACAGCGTAGGACACTCCCACATCATGTAGGACACTCCCACATCATGTAGGACACTCCCACATCATGTAGGACACTCCCTGAGTCTTCAGACTTTTTCTAGTGTCACTGGAGTCGTTTGGAGACTCTGACGTGAAAGCATCGTTCTGACTCTTCTTAACGAGCAGCAGGTTCTGCTTTGTAGATCTAAACATATGAAGGGTGTTTGTTACTGCTGCTGAGGAACATGTTATCTTAGTTTAATCAGAAACAGTGTGGCCTAACGCACCAGACTCCACTTAAATAAACACTAATTTTATTATCATGAAACACACTTAATATAAAGCAGACAGACACTAGCCGTTTTTATACCAGGCTGTAAGCCGCCAATGTGCCCGTTGTTTTTGCAGCTAGGTCTGCAGATTTAGAAGGTGGTAAATCGCGGGTCTGTTTTGGTCCGCTAATTTGCCACCTCGGAGGGCACACTTGTTTCCACCTCCATTGCTGTCTAAATCTGAGCTGTCGATGTGCCGGCCAGCAGTGAAGCCAGATACACTTACCTGCTCTGTTAATGGAGTCTGGTTATATCGGGCTTAACACAAACCACCAGCCAGTTCAAACTGTTCACTCCAAGTGTTTCTGAAATAGTTTGTTAAAAAGTAAAAGACACAAACATGTAAACTAACCTGAACATTACCCGCCATCTTCTCTGCCGTCACTGTTTCTCTGTCGTCCTCTCCGACATCTGTGGATCTTTGCCAGAAAGTTGAGTTGTGAAAACTGTTGAATGGTGGATCAGTTGTTCCACGTTTTAATCTCTCTGTTCGCTTTTCTCTGTTAACTTGGTGTTTAGCAGCTTCTGTCCATGTCCGTTACATGTCGGCGCGTCGATCTTCTCTGCTGCCCGTCTTGGCACGATCCAGTTCTGTGGTGATGTCATCGTCATCATCAGGCAGAAGACTAATTGAAACATTTTTTTATTTGTTAATAAAGTTGTGTTTTAATGATTTATTCACATTCCAACACATATACACACAATCAATCAATCAATTAATTTGATTTGAAAAAACAGAAGGAGAGATTTCATTGGGTGGAGCTGGGCTGACCTTCTGGCTTCATGCTAAGCTAGGCTAGAATCCTGAAATTAGTAACACAGCTAATGCAGTCAAAACAGTATCTCAAAGATTATTTTATGATTAGTGTGACTGACATCGTCTACATTTTCCAATTTTTCTCTTTTACTTGTCTTCGGTCTTTGCGCTAAGCTAGGCTAACCATGTGCTGGACATGACTCTGCATCAATGGACATATCTATTGATTATCTGACTAATTATTAGCTAGTAAGCTAATGTTTCACCTTGTGATTGTTCAGTTTGATGGTAAATTCCAGCAAGTTTGTTTTGGGGGAATTCATGAAAACAAAGTTCAATTTGACATTATTGCAGCTCCAACATCAGTTAGCCTGCTAGCTTTTGTTAGCATCACATTATTAAATGATTATTGCCGTGAGTGGCAGTCTTAGCAGGATCAATTATTAATGTTACTCCGAATTTATAAATGTCCGTCACGTCCGTGTACAAGCTTTATTTACCAACAGAACTAGTGAGTCTACAACTTCTGCTTTAATACCTAACCACACACACACACACACACACACACACACACACACACACACACACACACACAGGTAATGACAGAGTGTCTGTAAACACACAGTTTTAGCGCACTAATGGCCCGTCTGTGCACACACACTCTGACAGTAACTGATGGTGGAGTTTCTTTGATGGTGTGTGTTATTGTCAGAGGGGCAGGTCGAGACAGGAAGCTGCTGTGATCTCTCTCTCACACACACACACACACAGGTCACCTGTCTCAGGTATGTCTCCCTGCTGTCAATTCTCTTTCCTTTACTTCACCATAATTATACAAACTTTACACGAAGAATTTAAGTTATTACACATCTCTGTTCACTATGATTTATATCTCTACACACTACAACACCCATGAGCCTCAGCTGCTGTTGCCATGGAGAATTGTTAATCTGATGCTGAAGTGAAAGCAATTAAACCTGTTGCCATGGTTACTGATGTATAACAAACAGACTTCCTGAAAGCATCGTTCAGTATTTATCTCTCTACGTTTGTTCTTCACATCATCCTGTTGTTTTCCCTTATAGTTGAAACTTTCTATACATCATATTTTAAATTAATGTGTATTGATCAGTGTTGTTAAAGTACCCACAAGGCTCAACTATGATATGGTGTTAACGTATCACTTTGGTTTTTTATTTATTTATATATATATATATATATATATATATATATATATATATATATATATATATATATATATATATATATATATATATATATATATATATATATATATATATATATATATATATATATATATATATATATATATATATATATATATATATATAAACAAACCTGTTTCAGTAAAAACCGACAGATGAAACACACACGTCTGTTTTTCTTCCCTCAGTTTATTATCGTTAAGTACTTTCAAATTAAAAGACAAATTAAAAGAAACTCTTCACACTAAAACTTCCTGTCCATCGTCCCCTCAACAGAAACCAGACGAAGAACTTCCAGCTTCTTTTAAAAATTTAAAGACGAGGCTCCTCTGAAGTTCCAGACGCAGAGATTCGTCCTCTGGAAGAGATAAAGTGCATAAAGTCCGACTGAGAGACGCTCCTGAAGATTCATCAGCTGTTTCAGAGCGACAGCAGCAGGAAACGTCACGGCAACACGTTTATTATCTCATTTAGCTCTTACTCAAAACCAGAGGTCACATCTAAACTGACAACTTCAAACATAAAGATTAATAGAAACACGTTTCTGTAGAAAGAAGTCTTAGTAATTGTGACTTTTAAGAATCAGATAGATTTTATAATTAAAGGTTGTTTTTATTTGTTTTTCATGAAGTCCGTTCAGTCAAACAAAGGTTTTAGCTTGTGTTCTATTAATAGTCTGCATTGTTGTAAATTAACACTAATGTGATATTAAATAAGATGGTCAGTCTTTTCATTCATAAACATATTTGCTATTTTCTGCTGAAGAACATTGAACGCACCATTTCTCTGTAGTTTCTATCAGTTTATGTCTTTGATTATTGATTGTTGCTGTTGATTGTCATCAGTAATAACTGTGACCTGACGATGATAATGACAACAATAATAATAATAATAATAATGATAATAATAATAATAATAATAATAATAGTTCATTCTGAGGCTGCTCGACGCATCTGATGGCCAACTGACTGCTGCTGTCGCTGTGAAACTTCCCACATAACACTTCTCAACCAATCACAGAGCAGTATTCTTCTTCTTCTGTTGACTTGTAAATTTGAAGTTTCTCAATATCTGGATTCTGATTGTTCCAAACATCTGTGACGTCCATCAATCAGTTTATTGATCCGTCCGTCTTCGCAGCACTCTGTGTGTGTGTTTATTGGTTTCCATGGTGATGAGGATGACAGTCAGTGAGTGTTCTCTGGGTAAAAAGGCAGCGGAGGAGGAAGGACGAGTGTCCCTGAAGTAAACACAAACACAGAGTGCTGGCCGCCGTCGCAGGGTGATGACATCATTTCTAAAGGCCCAAAGACTTGCGTACAATCTTCTGGGCAAGTTTGTAAAACTGCTCTCTGTCCTCCCGCCACATTTTAGAGGCGTCAACGTTTGCACCGCTTTCATCGTTCGGCTCTGACAGGAGAAGAGAGAGGAGAGAGGAGAGGAGAGAGGAGAGGAGAGAGGAGAGGAGAGAGGAGAGGAGACAGGAGAGGAGACCAGAGAGGAGACCAGAGAGGAGACAGGAGAGGAGACAGGAGAGGAGACCAGAGAGGAGACAGGAGAGGAGACAGGAGAGGAGACAGGAGGAGACAGGAGGAGACAGGAGAGGAGACAGGAGAGGAGACCAGAGAGGAGACCAGAGAGGAGAGAGGAGAGGAGACCAGAGAGGAGACCAGAGAGGAGAGAGGAGAGGAGACCAGAGAGGAGACCAGAGAGGAGACAGGAGAGGAGACAGGAGGAGACAGGAGGAGACAGGAGGAGACAGGAGAGGAGACAGGAGAGGAGACAGGAGGAGACAGGAGAGGAGACATAGGACATTAGACACCAAGATCTTTATTTCTAAGCAGAACTTTGACAGCAGCGTCTCTGTGATGAGGCAGCTACGTACCTGCCAACATGCTGACCACTGACAGCAGGATCTTCTCCACACTCTGGACCGGACTCCACCTCTCTGCACTGCTCTCATAGCCCATCGGATCATCACCTGGAGCATGGAGGATGGAGATACACACCCGGCCATCTGGATAGACTACAGGAGGCGGAGCAGGAGCAGGATGGGGGTGAATGGTTACTGTCAGGGTTAGAGGTCTGCACAGTCTAGAACCAGTTTGTTTATTTATACACTTCTTGTTTAAAGTAATCTGTTTGACGACTGCTCTCCTGAGTGAAGAGCTGCTGTCTGAAAGCTGACAGTTGTGTGGAGGACAACATGGACCAGGAGACTCTTTTTGTGATGAGACTTTCACTGTAGGTGAAGACAATCTTTTAAACACTTACAGTGACTTTGTTGGAAGTTTTTTTTTTTAGAAGTTTAAGAAATGTAAATCTAGTATCCAGTCTGTAGTTTCACACTGACAGGAACAAACATGCGTGTCTGTCAGGTGAAACCAGAGATTATCAGTCAATCTGGCTCGAGCTGCCATCAAACATCTGATAGAGCAGCAACTTATCAGGCTGTGATAAGTGTTTCCTGTTGGCTTCCTGTCATGGAGGTGCTTCGTGCTCTCTGACAAGAGCCGGTGCTGCAGCCGGAATCAAACCATCAGCTGCTGTCAGAGATCAAGGTTCACCACAGCAACTGTCAGCCAGAAAAGTGAACATTTGTCCCTGTGACCGAGCTCAGAGAAACATCAGCAGACATGTTGGACTCCCACAGCAGAGACTCAGTCTTCTTCTTCATGTGTTTTATCTTCCTCTGCTGCTGTTTGTTGATAGAGGATCAGACGATACAGTTACAGCAGGAAGTTCAGCTCAGGGCCATGCTGGTGTGTGTGTGTGTGTGTGTGTGTGTGTGTGTGTGTGATAATGACGGCTCAAGTCAAGTGTCTCGTCCTCTAATCAGTACTGAGCGTGCTCAGACCATTCCTGCTGTGACATCATCGCTCAGACTTCAGTCCACTAATCAAAGTGCTAATGACAGCATGCTAACGACATGCTAACGGCATGCTAACAGCAGCGGAGCTGTGAGGCAGGTTGTGACTAGTCGAATGATGGGTTCAGACTCAAACAGAGTCTCAGCACATTCTGATGTTACTAAGGCGTCACATGACTGGTTTAAAGTCACATGACTGGTTTAAAGTCACATGACTGGATTGTGGTCATTTCTGCTCCCATAGACATAATATACGTAGACGCCTCATGGCGTGCTGGAACGTAATCCCACGTCGCCACCATCTTGGTTGGGTCTCCTCACTGTAGGCTAGTACCAGAGTCAATCAGAATCAACGGAGAACGAGCAACTATGAGCGTATTTTGTGCAGTTTATGGTTGCAATAACCTGCGCAGTGTTGTTACCAGATCGCGGGGGATAACCTTTCACAAGTAACATTTATTTATTTATTTATTTATTTATTCATTTAATTTTTGTGACAGCTCCCTGTGTCATAAATCTGTGCCGATTGTAACCATGTGAAAATCCGCTACTTTTTTTCCCGGGGGTTTATGATTATTGTAGTTGTGGATACACCTTCCTCAGTAGACATAAATGCGGGGGGGGGGGGGCATTGGAGACCCATCAAAGATGGCGGCCACGCTGATACGTTAGCTCCAATAGGCAGCGTCAGTCTATGAGGCGTCTACGTATATTATGTCTATGTCTGCTTCCAGCAGGCAGAGAGACCTCAGAACAGTGACGTTGGTTCAAAATCAAAGTAACTAAAGCTGTCAGATAAATGTAGTGGAGTAAAACTGCAATAGTCCCCTCTGAGATGAAGCGGAGTAGAAGAAGAAAGTGACATGAACGGACACTCGAGTACAGAACCAGAACCTCAAAGTACAGACAGACACGAAACACATGTCGACTTACTGTTGGGGTGAAACATGTCGCAGGTGAACCTCATCTTCGGAGGACTGAGAGGATAATCAGAGGGGAAGCTGAGCACCGCTGGAAACACTCCGCCTTCAAAACACGTATCCTGAGGACCCCTGAGACACAGACACACACAGACACACAACAGAATTATCAATAGATATTTCTTTCTTTGTCTTCAGTTCCCATGATGCTTTGGATGATGTAAACAGGAAGTATAATGTTGCCATGGATTCTGTGAGTTATCTGTTGGCTACAACTGAAGTTTTATGAAGGTTCTATGGGTGGTTTGGGAGGTTCTGGCTGTCCCATCAGAGGTTTGTGGATGATCTAGTAGTTCTTCTGGAAGTTGCTGGGTCACTGGGAGGTTCTAGACCTCCTTCAGATTGTTTTAGGGGTCAAAGAACCAGTTCCAGCAGTCAAATAGTGTTTTCAGCCCTTTGGTCAAAGCAGTGGTTTCAGGAGTCCTGCAGGTTTCTCACAGAGAAGAAGCACCAAGTCTGCTCTGCTGGAACCACACTGAGAAACTTCATCTGGACTTTAACTTCCTGTCATTCATCTGTGTGTCCAGAACCAGTTCTGCATCAGGTTCTCTGATCAGCCTCATCACAGAGTCAGTGATCGATATCAGAGGGAGGATTATTTTTATCATCACAACTTTACTATCAGACTTCATGTTTGAATATCTGAACACACACACTCACACACTCTCTCACACACACACACACACACACACACACACACACACACACACACCCCTTCTTATACAAGAGTCAGTTTGATAAAACTTTATTGACAGTCACAACAGACCAAATAAAAGAGCGTCTGACAGAGGCTGTGTCCTCGCTGTCCTCTCATCCTGTTCCTGTCAGGTCTTCAGCTGTCCAATCAATAAAGCTGATAAAAGGCCACAAAAAAAAGCATCTGACAGAGAGGAGGTAACCCTGACGATTGTCTCAGGTAATTATGGGATGGTGTGGTGATGATGTCACACTGAGCAGGAATGTGCAGGTTAGAGAAGAAGAAGAAGAAGAAGAAGAAGAAGAAGAAGAAGAGTAGCAGGAGGCTCAATTATATCTAACGATGATGACACCAGCTGCTGCCTTCACTGACATCATGTTCACTGCAGCTTCTACCTGCTCTTATTGACTGCAGATGTCTCTTTCTGGTCATTTCCTTCTATAGAAATAAAGACTAAATTAATTAATCAAAAAATTAATCTACTGCTTTGATGAGAAGCGGCCAATGAGCATTTTGAAAATCCATTTCACACTTTTAATTTTACCAGACTGAATCTGTTTAGGTGTTGGACAGTCTGTCACACTGACGAGGCTTTTAAAGACAACAAGACTCTCTTTCATCTCTTACCGACATTTCCTGACTGCAGTTCAGATAAAACAAATCATTCAAATAAACTGTTTTGATTCATGAACCAAAAACAGACACTTATGTATGTATATGTATATTTCTGGTGTTTTATAAGATAAATAATTTATCTGAAATGAATCCAAAATCTGTGACTGTCGTTAAATCCTCAGTCTTGTCTGGAGGCTCTGCACAGACAAACAACCATTTCGATTAACAGACTAGAAACTTAACAAGCTGTAAATAAAGTCTGATCTCCTGCTGGTTTCTTAGTGAATCAGAATCACATGTTCCGATTCTCCTCTGAGCTCACCTGTTCATGTTGGAACACTGACACCTGCTGGTCACAGCATGAAACAGAACAGCAGAACCAACAACCTGACTCATGACAGAGGATATCTGGACCTGCAAGAGGCTCAAAAGGCTCTGAAACATAATGAGTGAAAAGGTTTCTCATCATTCCTCCTCATTACCGCTGCCTCAGACAGTCAGTGTGCTCTCAGCTGTGATGAGCTGTTTCCACAGCGCCTAACATTTATTATCCATCATGATTATTTCATGTATGAACCGAGACGTTTCACCGACATGCAGTCTGTACTCACATGATGAGAGCCTCCCATTCAAAGAAGTTCTCCTCATTGGCTGGACCTGAAACACAAAACCAAAAACTCTATCACACATAACAGCACAAACACCTCTGTGATCCACATCATTGTCATCAGTCAATCACTTTGATCATTAATCAGCAACTATTCTGATTATCAATCTTTTATGTGACAAAAGATGAACCAGTTCAGACACAACAGGAGGCAGTCCTCAGTAAACACATCTGGTCTCACCTGCAACGATCCCCTCAGGTGGGTTCAGAGTCAGCTCTGTAACACACACACACACACACACACACACACACACACACACACACACACACACACACACAGGTAAAGACGCTGTGACCTTTTCCTCACAGGTAAACAGTATTTATCAGGTGATTGAAACCGTTTCATTCTACTTCTCTCTGGTTTAAATAAATAGAAACAGAACAGAAACATGCGTATTGCTAACTGAGCTAACATGTTAGCAGTAAAAACTACTGGGGGCGTAACAGCTGCTAACAGACTGACAAGCTAACCGCAGTATTAAGACCACAACTAACACCTAGCGGCTTAAATTCAAACTAATCGAGATAATATGCACGCTAATCTGCCAAAATACGACTAAGTTTTAGTCTAATTAAATGGCTACTCTCCCAATCCCCCTAGCTAATGGAGTAGGCAAGGCTAGCTCCGCTAATCCCAGATGCACCAAACTTCATCTAAAAAACTTTTAAAATTATCATAATCTGAGGATTACCAATATTTAACGGCGCTGCTGGGAAGCACAAAGGGTTACAGCGCTTTATTAACCTATAATGTATAATTCGTCATAGAAGAATTAGCTTCACTGATCGTTTATGATAAATAAATCTTAGTTTTAGAAAGCGACCGCTTGTTCCTAAAGATCCATCGATAACATCCAAGTTACTAACATTTTGCTGTGCGCTGACGAGCCACACAAACAAATTATATAGTGTTATTTTACTGCGATGACAGCGGCTAGATGAATATTAATGATGCCGAATCATAGTAACATTTCACCGTTTCATCATGCTTTCCAAACTATGTTGCAATACATGAGTGACCCTGCGGTGGAAAGAATACATCATTTAAACAGCTGATTTTTTAAAGGAGGTTTGGCAAAGGAGGATTACAGGAGCTCACGGGACTGTTAGCTTAGCCTGTTTGCTAACGTCATAAGTTCGCCTATTGGCTGAAGGCGGTGTGACGACACTGTTTGATTCGCTAACTCACGTTTATACTCGGCCATGAGTCTCTTAAGCGCGGTTCCGGCCATCGAGTCCCGGAGACACAACACAAAATAAAAAGCAGCGGCTCGGTTCTTCTTTTTAACTCCGCAACCAAGCTGTCCTCACAGCTGACACAGCGCGCATGCTCAGATGTCCGTTTCCTCTGAGTGTTGTTTGAGTGTCAGCAGACAGCGCAGCGCCCCCTGTGGACCCGGAGGAGCACCACCAGTCCATAACAGGCATTAGGAAAGTAAATCAATTAAATCAAATTAAATTACATTACATTACATTGTATAACACAACACAAAATAGAATAAAATTAAATGACAGAAATAATAACATTGAATAAAATGACATCAAATTTACATTAAATTAAATCAAATCAAATCCAGGACTTGTGTGGGCAAAGCAGTTCCGACCCTCCAAAAGATCAGTCGCCTTTGTCAGAGCTGGGGATCAGGTACCCCCTGCCAGAAGAACTCCCGCAGGCATCCGGACCTCTGCGAAAGACCGGCAGCTGCTGGTGGACCCGGAGCTACAGCTGAAGTTTCCCAGACACATCGCAGGAACTACCCTGCAACCTGACATCGTCCTCGTGTCTGAGTCCACCAAACAAGCGGTGCTACAGGAGCCTGGGAGAAGCCTTCGAAAGAAAGCTCTCCATGTCTGCGGGACTGGTCAGCGACCGTCAGCAGGCTGGTTGGAGAACGAAATGCCTCCCAGTGGAGGTCAGATGTGGACGTTTGGCAGCCCGTTCTTTAGCCAAGGTCTTCAGCATGTTGGGCATCGAGGGAGAGAGGAGAAGGAAAGCCATCCACAGTGCATGGAGGCATGGTAGCTGGGCCATCTGGACACAAGCTGGGGCCTGATCAGCAGCTCAGCTCAGCTGCCTTTATTAACCGGCAAGGGCACAAGAAGCGGGTACTGACACTGTAACGAGCTTATAAAGACGTCTGAGTCATTTAATTATTAGAGTTTAGAGTTATGGGAGAGGAGCAGGGAGACAGGTCATCTCCTCTTTTAGTTTACTGGATAATTTGCCAAAGTGACCAATAAGAAGAAGTGTGTGTGTTCTGGAGAAGGGACTCTAAAAACCCTCGCACAGGAAGAGAAGGAGGGTGACACTTGGTAGATCTCCTAAGATCGAAGGCTGGTGGCAGTCCTGATGGAGCAGAGGGTGAAGCATTTTGGAATTGCTTTTGCCATCGGTTTGAAAATACCAGAAAAGCGGCCGCTTTGTGGATCGGACGCTGGCTTGAGACCTGTTTCAGTAAAGATTGCTCCATCAGTCCACCCAGCCTTTCTTTTATCATCAAACTACACGCCGACACCTTTGAGGAAAACAGCCCAGAAACTACAGCAGCTAAAGTAGTTTAACACACAGTATGCAGCCTCACATGATGTATTCAGTGTGTTTGTATCAGTTCTGGTTTAATGTGTTATTTACATAACTGCACTGACTCCCTGTGTTTCAAAAGATAGACTTTAAAATCATATTACTTGTGTATAAAGCACTAAATGTTCTCAGGACTGAATACATTTGGTTTACTTTAAAAGCCACATGTATTAAATCAGATTATAACAGATGTTACAGTGCAGAGTGATGAACACGGTCTCTGGATATCTGCAGTGATCTGCACGAGGCTCTCCTCACTGTAATTTGGTTGTATTGATCAGCGGTAAAACAATCAGGGCTCATTATGTTGTTGTTGTTATTCTGAATGCGCCATCTTTGTTATCTGGCGTCCTCTGTTACCATGGTTACAAGCCTACACAGCAGGCTCCTCTGTGGGAGGGGCTTAGAAGGCAGAGAGGAAGAAGGACTGATCTGGGAGCTGCATCAATCAGATGTTCTGACCAAGTCCACATTGTTCTCAGAACTCCAGACTGCTGCTTTAAGAAGTCTAGAGGAACATTTAAATTCATATTTATAACAAATAAAATCTGTTTTAATCTTTCCTGAAGCTGGATGTGTCAAATCACACATCTTTAATATGACACGTTTACAGTCATCAAATCATCATCGATCGTTAGAAACAGACAGAGCTGCGTCTCCGTTTGTTCACCAGAACACTTCAGGAGATCTGAAATAACATGTTGGCAGTTAAAAACCTGTCGAATGAAAAGAAGAAGACACCTTTATCAATAACGATTTATTAAACGATTTCCATCCATCCACTGTCTGCAGCTGCTTTCTCCCTGTTATGGGGTTGCTGGAGCCAATCCCAGCTGCCTCTCTCATCACAGGGCTCACTGATGGTGGAGGCCGCCATGCAAGCTGCTAACTGCACATCAGGAGCAAGTCGGCGTTCAGCATCTTGCTCAAGGACACTTCGACATGCAGCTCAGCTCAGCCCAGACCTGGGATTTGAACCAGCAACCTTTCGATCACTAGCTGATTTATTAAATGATTTATTAAATGATCTAATGATAAATGCAGCATCAACATGTAAAACACAGGAAACAGCAGCTGTTTGGTTTTGTGATACATTTATTTAGTTTCTGTGAGTAACTACAGTCGTAGTGTTCTCGTACATCTGCAGTTCATCAAACTGATATATTTATAAAAATTAGAGAAATATAATCTACATACATCTAATACAAAACAACTCAGTCTGGGAGTGTGGGCTCGCGTTAACTGTGACAGAGTGCTGACGAGAAGATCTCAGAGGAGACGGATGCTCAAATGATAATATAATTATGAATCTGTGCATTAAATAAGTCTAAAAATAAAACATTCTGACAAACCAACAGAACACAAACCGGCCCAACTTTAAGGTTTCAGGTTTCGACATGAACACACACGCAAACACACTCCTGTGATTCTTTAACACAATTCTTTGGTTTTTCAGCCTTTTTTGTTTTAAAGCACAAACAAACAGCTGGAATGTGGAAAAAGAAGAAAAAAGATATAAAGTTTAAAGATTCAGCGTGAAGGAGTTAACACAGCGGAGACTTCAGCACACTGCAGTACAGAACGGCACCAGAAGCTGCTGTCAGAGGGATTTTAATGTTTAGAGATCCAATCAGAACCATACAACAAACTGAGGTCCGTTTGTGACATGACGTCCTGTTGACCCAGAACAATACAATCCTCAATTATCTTATTTACAAGACATGGATTTCTTGATTTACAGGTTAAATTTCATAAATAGAAGGTGAAATTATGGGAATGACAGAATCCTTGAGTCCAATCTGAAGGAGAGTCTGTAGAGTTATGAGTTCTGACTTTGGACTGTTTAGTTCTGTGGAATCATGTTTAACTGCTGACAAACGTCTGTTTGAGGTCCACAAGAAGAACAGCGACCGGTTCTGTCCCACAATGTGACAAATGTCTGGTGGAAGAAGTTTGAATCACTGTGACGTCATTAAACCGTCACCGTGTTGCTTTAAGGCGAACGACGGAAGGCCGAGCTGATTTCAGCTGGAAGGAGACGGGATAAAAAAACAACAATACAAACAAGACAAAAGAAAAAGTGCTCGAAGACGACAAACTGACTCAGCTCAGCACGGAGAGCAGCTGGGTACAAAACTGGTTCTGGTTTTATAATTCATCATCACACTGGTTCTGACTGAGCCGGTTATCCACAGAGCCGGGTCACACTGGTTCTGACTGAGCCGGTTATCCACAGAGCCGGGTCACACTGGTTCTGACTGAGCCGGTTATCCACAGAGCCGGGTCACACTGGCATCACAATGTAAACAACTGCTTCAACTGTAGCTGAGAATAACACGGTGAACGTAACATGCTAATCAGTGAAATGACTTCTATAGTTTGGGGGATGTTAGCTAACCATCGTCGGCTTGTTGTTGATGTTAGCCCACACCTTCATCTGATCCACTAATTAGCCGAGTTCAGAAACTAGTTTGAGGTCTTTCTTCTCAAACTGCGTTGTTGTTGATGTTTCAGGCCTTTTTAAACTTCTCCACACAGCCTGCTGGTGTATGCTAATGCTAGCTAGCTTCAGGGTTGCATGACTAGGCTGACACCTCACAGCCCTGATGTCTGCCACTAACTAGCTCATCTTAATTAAGTGTTGAGCTAACAAGCATAAGCATCGTTGTGTTTCTGACTGTAATGAGTTGATATTTGATGTTTCAGCTGTGTCACCTTCATTAAACCCATTTAAACCTTTTCAACAAGTTATTTATTCTCAGACAGTTTAAAAGCTCTTTCAAATCCCTCCTCACTGCCCTGACCGCTGCTGACAGTGAATGAACGATGTTTTAATTGATCTACTGATTCATTTTTAAGTAACTGACCTGATTTGATATGAAACATAAATTGTATCATGATGTTTCTGAACACTGGACTCTGCAGCCAGTTAGCTGACGTTGAAGAACAAACATGTTAGCTGTTGATGTGAGTTCTGATGAAGATGATACATGGAACCTTCACCCCTGCTGTCTTCAGCACACCGTTAGCTTCAGTGCTAACATGATGACAGAAAGCCACTCTACTGTTGCGTGACCGAACTCTGTGAATATGCATATGATGTGAATATGTCTGACCGCCACAGGGAGCAGGTCCGGTTAGTCATGATTCAGGTAAACAGAGCTGAAATCCCACAACCTCCAAATGCAACAACTACATCTCCCATGAGCCTCTGGTGAGAAGCTCTGGGAGCTGAGAGTTACTGATTAAACCTTCATTATGTATTTATTATAATGCCTTCACATGGCGCTGAAGTGTCTGGATTTATTCATATTATCCAATCGAATGTTGTTTTTTCAAATATTTCCTGTTTCAATTTACGTCTTCAGGACAGAGTTCTGTTGGAGGAAACCCACCAATGAATGGAGGCTAAGCTGAGAGGGGCGGGGCTTCTGTTCTCCACAGGTGTCAGGTGGGCGGGGTCTGTGATGAATAAATGATGGTGGAGTTATCACATGTTCATTACAAGCCCCGCCCACCTGCTCCTCCAGTCACAACAACAACCTGTCAAACGTGGGTTTGTTTCCTGCTCAGGTCTGAAGAGGAGCTCCTCCTCCTCCTCCTCCTGCGGGAGTCCACACCAACTCTGCTTTATTCCTCCTCCTCCTCCTCTTCCTCTTCCTCTCCAGCCATCACCTCCACCAGCAGCTCGGCGGTGCACGTCGCCTCCCCCAGACTGTTCACAGCCTTCACCGTGTACTTGGCGTCGTCGTCGCCCGACACCTGCAGGATCGACACATCGTCACCGCCATTAGAAAATGGCCGACATTAAAACCCGATGAACTTCAAACATTTGACTTATTTTACTCCACTGCATTTATTCAAGAAGTCCAGCATGTTCCTACGTTCATTAAAAACCTCAGGGAGTTTCTATCTGAACACTTTACTGTTACTGTGATCACTGCAGCAGTTGACCTCTGACCTCTGAAATGACCAGACTGCAGTTTCCTTCTTCGTCGTAGTCGATCTGAAAGTGTCGGGTCTCTTTGATCGGCTGCTCGTCTTTGTACCAAACCACCTCTGGGTCCGGGTAACCTGGAGACAAGCAGCTCGTTACTGATCAGACGTCACAAGTCCAAAGTCACATCATGACAGAACCATCGACTGAACAAGAACCCAACAGAACTGGACTTTATGTTACAACATGTAATGTAATGTTCTGATGGACTTCCTGTCTCTGGTACCTTCGATCTTGCAGTCGAAGCGGGCGGCGCTGCCCTCCACCACCTCCACGTCTTTGATGACAGAGCTGAATGTCGGCTTACATTCTGTCTTCTGCTCGAACTCCAAACACTCCAGGAACTGGTTGTCCTCTGACACACACAGACACACACACACACAATCATTTAAACACAGACAACACACAGCTGAATACTCCTCCTCCTCTCCTCCTGTCCTCCTGTCCTCCTGTCCTCCTCTCCTCCCTTCGTACCTTCAGTGGGCGAGCCCTTCTTGGCGCTGACTCCGGCCATCATGGCCATGGACGACAGTCTGCCGATGGCTCGAACAGCGTGACCCGTTTTCTACAACGGAAGAAGAAACAGTGACATCATCACTTTACTCTGCCTGTCTTTTCTTTTCTTTTCTGTTTTGTCATCATTTTGTTCTCAGCTTCCTGTCGTTCTGCTGTGTCCTGTTTGGTGTTTGTTGTTGTTTACCTGCCACTTCCTCCTCAGGATGTACTTCTTCATCCTCTCCTTGGAGAGCTTCTTGGTCTTCATGGTGTTGGTGTCCTGCTTCAGCCAGGTGTGTTCAAAACACTGAGCACAGGTGAGCCGAGCCCTGCACACACACACACACACACACACACACACACACACACACACACACACAGATATTGACATCTGTTCTGACTCCTTGTGGGTCGAGCTAACTGCTAACGTGCCAGGTTGCAGTGAACTAACAGACGCTGGTGTTTCATCGAGTCGTGCTGGTTCAGAAACCCTGACCCCTGATCTGATGTGATGTCAGAGGGAAGGATGTGATGTCAGAGATGTGTTTCTGAGTTGTCTGACACATAAAAGCCATGTGTGTTTTCTTACTTCATGTCTTTCTTCAGCAGGTTGGTGATGAAGTCTTTGGCTGTGTCAGAGATTTCATCAAACGCCTCGTCCTCAAAGTCCCAGGTGGCCGAGGTGACGTTGGACAGAGTCTCGTTGTCGTTGTCGCCCATGAAAGGAGACAAACCGCTCAGCCTAAAGACAGCAAACACATACTGAACCAGGCTGAACCAGGCTGAGCCAGAATGAACCAGGCTGAACCAGGCTGAACCAGGCTGAACCAGGCTGAACCAGACTGAACCAGGCTGAACCAGGCTGAACCAGACTGAGCCAGAATGAACCAGGCTGAACCAGGCTGAACCAGACTGAACCAGAATGAACCAGGCTGAACCAGACTGAGCCAGAATGAACCAGGCTGAACCAGGCTGAACCAGTCTCAGCCAGACTGAGCCAGGCTGAGCCAGGCTGGTCCAGGCTGAACCAGGCTGAGCCAGGCTGAACCAGGCTGAGCCAGGCTGGTCCAGGCTGAACCAGACTGAGCCAGGCTGAACCAGGCTGAACCAGACTGAACCAGAATGAACCAGGCTGAACCAGTCATGAGGCTACTTTAAGCTAGCATACCTGAGCTAGAATGAAGAGTGAAACCAAACAAAGTGAAGATGGAAAAATAAAAACAAAACAACAGTAAGCTAGGAGAAGCTGAGACAAAAAGTTAAACCAAATGGAAATTACAAATAAATAATGACATAAAGCTAGCTAGTTTAAGTGAAGCTAAGCTAAAAGAAGCTATACTACAAACTAAAGCAAACAGAGGTGACCAGTTGATGGTGACCTGACACCAGATCAGCTGATGAAGTGACGACAGACTCACAGGATGTAACAGATGACTCCGATGCTCCACATGTCGGTGGGGTAACTGATGGCTTCATAATTGATCACTTCTGGAGCCACAAACTCTGGAGTCCCAAACAAAACCTTCAGAGTTCCTGCACTTTCTGTCAAAAGAGTTGAAATGATTCATCAATCAATCGATCAGGTGATCAATAAAGAATACCTGTTAGGGCTTTAATAAACTTGTTAGCTAAAATGCTAACGGTGGTTACCTAGTCGCCGGGCGAGGCCGAAGTCGATGAGTTTGATCTTGCTGCCCGTCTTGTTGACACACATGATGTTCTCTGGTTTGAGGTCCAGGTGCACGATGCCCTGCTTGTGGATGAAGTTGACCCCGTCGATGATCTGCAGCATGTATTTGATCACCTCTCTCTCCGTCAGCTCAAAGTCCTCGTCGATGATCCGCTCGAAGAGCTCGCCACCCGAGATCCTACAGGTCAAACACACCGTGTCACCACGACAACTTGGATAGTCACAGGAAACGCAATCGCTTCGGCTGCCGGCGGACCACCACTGTAGTTACCATGGTGACGGCCAGCAGCGCCTTCAGACTGCAGAACTTAGTTTTTCCTTTTAAAGGTTTCATTACTGTGACAGGACCTCAGGTGAGGCCGACGGAACAGAGTCGTGTTCAGTGTTTGCAAACTAAACTACAGTCTGTTCTCTGCTCTCAGACAGAACCGTTATCTGACACCCTATCAAAATAAGAGTCTGAATGTAAACAACTTCCTTCCTGTTTTCCATCAGTGTGGATGTTTTTCCAGATTTCATCACATTGGCAGATATTTTACAGTTCGTCCTCTGTCTCAGCTCAGTAAACTGAAACTCTGAGGCTGTGAGCTGCTGTTCATCTCCTCACACCAAGAGGTGATCACAAAACAAAAGCACAAAGAGTTCTGCTACTGTGTGCGTGTGGTGCCATCTGTCCATCACTGCCTTCAGCTCTAAAATTAGCAGACAGGAAATAGCTGATCTCAGATTCCTCTCATAGTTGGCCAGAAAGTGATTTTCCAAGCACAAACATTTGTCTCTGTTTCCACATCGACGTGCTCAGAGACGAGCCGCTGCGGCTTCATACTTCACAATAAAAACACTAATATTCTTCACACAGACTTTCCACATCATCACTTTGTAGACTGAGCTCCATCCATCCAGGCCGCAGCTGCAGGATCAGTTCTTAGTTCCACCTCCAAGCACTGATGACAGTGAAACTACAAGCTGTGGTTTTATTGAGGGTTAAAGAATTAGCTTCATCATGTTGATCAGTGAGCTTCTAGCTGCTGGCTGTTTCCTCTTGTTTCTAGGCTTCATGCTAAGCTAAGCTAAGCTAACCAGCTGCTAGTTGTAACCGACTTCATATTCACCTGCTGGACATCACAAGATAATATGATAGAATTGTTGAATCCCCCCAAACAAACAGGGGCTGCACATCACCAGAGTAACTGCTAACTGCTACTAGCTGCTGTTAGCTAGTAAGCTCAGTTAGCTGTACAGCTAGTGGTCATATTAGCTGATTCTGTATGGACCAGGAGGCCGGAGCTCCGTCTGACCAATCACCTCTTGAGGTACAGAGCGGATAGGGGCTAGCTGGTTAGCATGCTAATGTCACAGAAAAGAGAATAGGATTTCACTAAATGCTTTTACTGACAGCTACCAAGCTAGCTAGATCTGACAGGGTCCACCAACTGTGAGTCATCCCCACGTCAACACACCTCTCCAGCTGGCTCATTGAGACAGCGGATGAATTTTTCTGCGACATTTCCTGGTGTGAGCAGGACTTCAGTGCTGGAGATTCACATGATATGACCCGTGGTAGTGACATCCAGCCAATAAGTCAGCAGACACTTGGAAGGAGCCTCGTCAGCGTCAGTGCTCAGGGAACATTGTGATTTTAATCATATGAATGCAGGAGGTAACGGATGAAGAAGGACACGTTACGTACATCTCGAGGACCATGACGATGTCAGACTTGCCCTCGAAGGCGTCGATACACTGGACCAGTTTGGGGTGATGGAGGCTGTTCATGATGCCGATCTCCTGCCGCACGTTCTCCTTCTCCTTTGCTGAGTACGCCTTGATGAACTTCCCTGCCCAAACCTTCTTCGTCGCCTTCTCCACCAGTTTGAAGACCTGACCGAACTTCCCCCTGTCACACAAACACAAAGCAGGTTTTAAAATCCTCCAAGTGTAGAAACAGAAGGGATCAGAAACTAAATCCACCTGGGAACAGTTTCCTAAACACTACAAGATGATAACACAGAGTAATGACTTCAAATATTACCAATAAAAAACTGCAGATTCTCTGATGTCTCTCTCTCTTTCTCTGAAGTGTGTTAACTTTCATTTGATTCTGTCCTTTACATGTTATTCCTCATGTATTGAAAGAATGACTGTCCCAGCTAACAGCTAACAGCTGTGTTTACATACACTGCTACACTGCTGGACCAGATATTCAGTTACCGCCTCTGGAGGGCAGCGTAGCTTTGACTCATCACAAGCTGCATCTTCACGAACTCAACCTGTCTAAACAGACAAAGCAGAGGTGCATTGTGGGTGAGTGTGGGCAGAGCCTTACGTTCCCAGTCTCTCCTCCACGTCGTACAGCTCCTTCACCTTCACGTCTGTTCTGATGGTCACGTCTCTATAGTCCGGCTCCTTCTCAGAGTCTGAGGCACAGAGGTCAGAGGTCAGAGGTCAGAGGACGGATGGTTGATGTCAGGATGTCAGATTGTGTCGTTTGTTTTGTTATTGCATGTTATTTCATAGTGTGTTGCTAACACTAGCAAGCTAACATCAGGGCAGCAGTCTGATGCAAAAGACGACACATAATCAATACAAACATTCAGAAATCACTGATTCACAATCAGAACTATGTTTCAAAGAACAGACATATTCTGCATCTTTCTACGATCTGTAGATGTTTTATCTAAAAACTGATTTGTTGACATAAAGAAGTTAAGATGACTTTAAGTTGTGTGTTCATGTTGTGTTTACTGTCTTGCTGTTGTGTGTCTCTCAGGTGTGTTAATGTGTGCGGTGGTTAGTCGGTAAACAGGAGGTGTGAGCGTCGTACCGTCGTCCTCTTCCTCGCCCTCCTCCAGGTTGTCTGTCGGACGAACAGACGCAGCAGAGTTAGTTCAGTTAGTCAGTTTAGTTCAGTCACATCTCATGTTAACGTCACAACATTCTCTGCAGCCGAGTCGACTCGGTGCTGCGTCGGGTCTGAACGGACTCAGCAGGGAGTGAAGAGTTTTGCTCACCGTCGTCCACGAGTCCGACAGTCACGGGTTCAGATTCAGCACTCGGCTCTCCGACTCCGTAGATGTTCTCTGCCCGAACACGAAACTTATACTGACGCTCTGGAAGAAGGTTCTGAAGCGGACAAACACTTTGTTTAAAGCTCAACTGTTCACTTGAACAGTCAGGATGAGATCATGTTGCTTTGGGCCTGGCTGCTGACTCACCTGGACGTTGTAGGAGGTGCTGTTGCAGGACACCAGGTGTTTCCACTGCGTCTCCACTGAGTCCCAGATCTCCAGGTTGTAGGACTGCACGGCGCTGCCGCCGTCGTAGGTGGGCCCGTACCATGACAGAGTCAGACTGGCCCGCCGGATGTCTGAGGCTGCAGGAACCTTCGCCGGGGGGTCGGGTTTATCTGAGGGGGGGTTAAAGGTCATCCAGGTGAACTAAGAACACTTAAGCGTTAGAACCTGCAGGTTCATCTCCTGAGGGCAGATTATACAACACAGACAAACTTCTGTTTCTTCATGATTTTACCATCAAAGGTTAAATGAACAGTTCTTCACCAACTCGCCTCACATGAACACACAACAGTGTCTCCTCAACAGCTGGAGGTGCTGGAGACCTCAGAGACCCCCGACTGATCTGAGACCAGGCTGAAGTCTTCACTGCAGCTGCTGAGCTGACAGTGTTAGCACGTGAATAACGTCTCAGATCAGCAGTCATGTGTTCTCTGCTGCTGGCTGTACCAGACATCTGATCGTCTACATCAGGTCTCAGCTCCTTCAGCTGTTCAGCAGCTCTGTTCAGGAGATTATGACTGAATTTGACTTTTTGGGCGAACGGCTCCTTTAATACTGACGCGTGTGTGTTAACACACTGTTTATAACTTCACAACAGAGTGTGTCCATAAAAGGCGTGCGTCTGCAGCCGGTCTGATCTCGGCCTGCTGACACCTCCTCAGTGTGGGACTGTGGCTCCAGATGTGACAGATGTTTCCTACCGACGATGGTGAGGTTGAGGGCGGCCTGTCGGAGGCCGTAGCTGTTCCTCAGCTCGATGGTGTAGCAGCCGCAGTGTTCCTGCTGCCCGCTGGAGATGGTCAGTTTACTGCTGCTGTCACAGCTCTCGATGGAGATATCAGACGAACCCTCCTGGATCTGATCACACAGATCAGTGATGCAGCTCAGGTTAGACATCAGGTAATCTGTGTGTGTGTGTGTGTGTGTGTGTGTGTGTGTGTGTGTGTGTGTGTGCGTGCGTGCGTGTGTGTGTGTGTGTGCGTGTGTGTGTGTGTGTGTGTGTGTGTGTGTGTGTGTGTGTGCATGTGTGTGTGTGTGTGTGTGTCTCTCACTGGTTTCCTGAACTTCAGCCAGGTGCAGCTGATGGGCGGAGCTCCAGAGAACTTGCAGAGGATCTCCACCTTCTCACCCGCCAGGATCTTCATGTCCTCGGGGAACTGAAGGATCTGAGGAGGCAGCGCTGTGCACACACATCAGAATCAATAATCAATAAGTACTAGTTAATGTGACGACTCCACTGAGAAGTCCATGAACAGGTGTGTGTGTCACCTTGTTTGGGAGGAGTCTTGGTGGTCGGTTTCTTTATTCTGGCTTCACCTGAAACACAAAAACCCAGAATTAAACCTGTGACATCACTCTTACAGGATGCTGTGATGTCCAGTTGTCACCACGGCAACAAGGGATGACAGGCCGCCATGTTGGACATTCTGACATATTTCTGAGTCTCAGGAGACAAACCTCAAACTGTCAATCATTTAAAATTGTTTACTGTTGATAATAAAGTGATCACTAATCACTGATCATCTGAACGCCAGAGACGATCAATAACTCCCTCCATGATCATTGAGTTGGACGTTTTCCACTTGGAAGAACAAAGACATAAACAACAAAACATCAGATCAGGAGGAAACAAAGAAATGAACCAAAAGTCAGTGATTTCATCAGAGCGCCATCAAAACGAATAATTATTATATTCTGACACAAACACACGACCAGTGTTGCAACAGTTACATTGAAAAAGTAATGTGGTTACTGATTACTCCTTTAAAAAGTAACTTAGTTACTTTTTTTTTTTTACTTTTTACTTTTTTTGTCAGCGTGGCCTTCAGATTTCTCTCCATCTCTACAGCACGGCTCTGATCGCAGTGGGATCGTCGTTATTATGGCCAGTCAACCGTGTTTACGTGCAGCATGAGACTCATTCTGAAAACTGGAACTTTACTAAACTAGAATATGAAGCTGATTAAAAGGAAGAATATATTATATATGCATATAAATATTATTGTATGATATTGAGAGCCATCAAAGGAAAAGTTGCCCTGGATATTGTAAAAGTAGTAAAGAGACGTTGAACAGTTTGTGTTCTGACCCTCTTGGTTCTGTACGACTGGACTCCAGCAGCTCAGATTCTTATTCTTTAATAATTCAGATAAAAACTGAATGTCAGTAACACAGTAATGACTATTAATAAGTGTTAATGAGCGACGGGCTGCTCCCTGAAAGATGGACTCGTTAACACTCATACGGAACATTATGTTCCTGAAACATCAGACGAGACGAGAGACTTCTCGTCACCTGAACGCATCCTGAAGTCACGGAGAGAAGAGAAAACAAACGTTCATGACGGCTGTTCTCAGAGCAGCCGAGGACGTGGACAGGATGTGCGTCCTCATCCTCACGCTCACAAGAAGAAGAAGAAGAATGTCAGTGTCTCTGACGACCATATATGGTCGTTCTAAAAATAGCTGCTCAGGATGCAGGAAACTGTTCCTGGATTTGTTTATTCTGACCGCAGAAGAAGAAACTGAACAAGCAGGAGGGAAGTAACTGAGTACATTTACTCAAGTAGAGTGTACTCCACTACATCCATCTAATGTACGAATTCTGAACACTGTGAAATCACTGATATTTGACAACAGGGGAAAAACAAAATATGTTAACAGATCAATATCCGAAGGAGGCGGAGCTACAACACACAAACACACAGCTGTGATCAGTGCTGATCAATACGTCTGACATCATGACATCACTCTGTGACATCATGACATCACTCTGTGACATCATGACATCACTCTGCGACGTTAATGTTACGCAACCAAACGTCTTCATGTGCAACTGAACAAACCACGACTGATTGTATTCACTGGACCAACAACAAACCAAGAACCATAGCACCATCAGAACCAGCTGCCATCAGAACCAGCTGCCATCAGAACCAGCTGAACTGTGCAGCTCTGACTGCAGCTCAACACATGAGGAGATCATTCCTCCACCTTCACGGGTCAGTCACATCGTTCTGTCGCCATGAAAGCTCTTTGTGCCAGAGGGACAGGCTGTGTTTGTCTGTCCTGGAGGTTCAGGAGGACGAGGAGCTTCTTAAAAGGAGCTGCTTCGCTGGAGACGCTCCGAGTTTTAATCTGTGGTGTGAAGCAAAACAACGTCTGAGAAGACGGAGCCATAGAGTCAGCAAACCAGACCTTAAATGGAAGTGCTGGAGACGAGCCACGAAGAGCTCTCAACCGTTTTATACCAGAACATCCTCCCTCCCTCCCTCCTCCTCTCCTCACCTCCCTCCCCCTCCTCCTCTCCTCTCCCTCCTCCTCTCCTCACCTCCCTCCCCCTCCTCCTCTCCTCCCTCCTCCTCTCCTCTCCCCCCTCCCTCCTCCTCACCTCCCTCCCTCCCTCCTCCCCCTCCTCCCCTCCTCCCCTCCCTCCCTCCCTCCCTCCTCCCCCTCCTCTCCTCCCCTCCTCCCTCTCCTCCCTCCCTCCCTCTCCTCACCTCCCTCCCCCTCCTCCTCTCCTCTCCCCCCTCCCTCCCCTCCTCCTCTCCTCACCTCCCTCCCCCCTCCTCCTCTCCTCTCCCCCCTCCCTCCCTCCCTCCTCCCCCTCCTCTCCTCACCTCCCTCCCCCCTCCTCCTCTCCTCTCCCCCCTCCCTCCCTCCCTCCCTCCTCCCCCTCCTCTCCTCCCCTCCTCCCCTCCTCCCTCCTCCTCTCTTCTCCCTCCTTCCTCCTCAGATCTGTTGGTTAAAGTTCAGAGAAGCCTGAAATGTTTCTGTGTAATTTGAAAAATAACTCACTGATTTATTTTGGTCTGATGTTGTGATCTGTTGACTTGTTGGAGAACGTTTCAGTCAATCTTGTTCTCTGTTGGTGTTTCAGATTTATATCTGTCGCCACAAAAAGCTGAAACAGACGGTCACTTTTATGGTAGCCCCAAAATGTTAGCCTAGCTTAGCACAAAGACTGGAAGGAGGAGGAAACTGCTAGGCAGTGTAGCAACTAGAGCTGCACGATATTGGAAAAAACTGACATTGCGATTTTTTTTTTAACCCTGCGATATATATTGCGATGTGAAAAAATACAGGAATTGCTGCTATCCTGTGGACAGTTAACCTGAACTGATCTTACCTGTTTTTGTCGTACTGAGCTGTGTGGTACAACGCAAATGGTCAAACTAATTAGTTGTGTTACTTCTGGTTGTGGCAACAGATGAAGGCTCTGTCAACACAGAACACGTGTTTAATATCATCCCTCTTGTAGCTGAAATAATTCCAGATAACTGACGTTGCTTTTCTTCCTTTCAGCGATTTTCTCTTGTTGTTGCTCATTTTTTAATGTTGTTACGAGCAACTCAGTCCATGTGCAGGGCGTGGTCTGCTTCAGCACACTGAGTAACAACTAATGTAATAGGTGGATCGCTGCATGCAGAGTCTGCATGCACAGTGTGTGTCAGGTACCCTTGAAATTAGAAGAGTTCATTTGCCTCCTACATCGCAGGCTCTGTGATGTGACTACTGGACACGTACATCGGAAAGGCGATGCCCAAACGATATAGTGCAGCTCTAGTAGCAACACACAGTTAACACAGACCACAAAATGTTTTTTTGGTAAAAGATAACTACAAAAGATATTCTAGCTTTTTGTAATTACCTGGTGTTATTCTGGGCTGATTTTAGCTTAGCCTAACATAAAGACTGGAAGCAGGGGGAGCTGTTCGCCTAGCTCCATCTAAAGAAAAAATAAATTCATGATGCTAAGGCTACAGAATGCTCTGTGATGGTGGAGGGACCGTCGGACATGCAAAACAAATTACATTATTTTAACAGCTGAGGGAAGTTATGCTAACAGCTAACTGACACTAACATCTGGCTATCCAAAACTTTTAATTAAACCCTGAATATTTAGCAAATGGTTTGATCTCTGCGTCGCCCCAGAATATCAATCAGCTCCGTCAGCAGGCAGAACATCCATCTTCAAACACCTCCAGCTGCTCCAGAGAGGCAAACCAGTCCCCACCACACACACACACACACACACACACACACACACACACACACACACACACACACACACACACTCAACCAAAGACTCATTTCTCTTCTTGTTTAAACATTTTGACTGGCCTGAAGAAGTAAAACTATTAATCTTATTCATAATAAAAGGGCACAAATAGATGAGTTGTGTGTTTATATCTGAGGTTCAGACTGGCTGTTTGACACCAGCATCCAGCAGACGACGTCCTGCTGTTCAGTTAAAGTCTCCAGCAGCATCCTGACCAGATTACAGTTAACCAAACTCCGCCCACCCACTGAAATATCTCAAAACTAAACTCTTCTACAAAGAAACTGTTCATTCTGTTGCAGCAGATTTAACTCATGAAGAAAAACTAAACTAAAAACTAAAACTAAGTTAAGTTTTTATTGTTGCCTGTTAGATGGACTCGCAAACATTAGACAAAATTCTGACACTTTCCAGGGAGGGACGTTTTTTTCCCAGGATGGCGAAGCTACGACCAGTCCAAATTCAAGCTCCAGGTTCTGAAGACAGTTTTCATCGTGGTCAAACACTTTTCCTCTGAAGCTGATGTTGTGAAAGAAGCGTCTGTAAAATAGTCGATACATTTTTTGAGCATCATCATCATTCAGTCTAATAAGATTCAGAAAGTCCAGAAGAGCTGCACGATTAGCTGCGTGCTAAACAGGAAGTTAGAAGGGTGCTAAACAGGAAGTTAGCTGGGTGCTAAACAGGAAGTTAGCCAGTGCTAAACAGGAAGTTAGATGGGTGCTAAACAGGAAGTTAGCTGGGTGCTAAACAGGAAGTTAGCCAGTGCTAAACAGGAAGTTAGATGGGTGCTAATAATGAAGTTAGCTGAGTGCTAAACAGGAAATTAGCTGGGTGCTAAACAGGAAGTTAGCCAGTGCTAAACGGTCAGTGGAAGTCTTTCGTGCTCACGCTCTCTGAGCTGCTCAACACTGAAGAGTGTTTTTATCAACAGAAAGTGGAACTTCAAAGTGTCACTGAGCAGCTTTCAAAAGGAATGAACGACGCTCCGCCTCCAACAGGTGCCAAAGTTTAATACAATGTCATTGAAGAAGCTCAGAAAAGACCGCACAATAACAAAACACTGCAGTGTTCGCCTCCGGCAAGAAACCACCATCAATAAGCCACAAATACTGCTCAGAACAGGAGGGTGTTGCAGGAGAGTGGTGTGCTCTCTTTTCAGTAGAAATCCAGCAAAGCCAGTGGAGGTTTGAAATGAAATGTGGATTGTGTCGTATTGATCATAAAGACAGAACCAGTGGTCAACCATCCGGAGTGTTCTGATCTAAATCATCAAAATTCCCAGAATGCCTTGCTCTCTACACCTCCTCTTCACTGCACGTCCAACAGACTCCACGTTTCCAAACCAAACACTGTACAACAGGACAAACTGTGTGTTTCCAACCCTCTGATTCAAACCTCCATGATGACCTCCTGATGATCCGTCTCTCTGCTAGAGATCTGAGTCTTCATGTGGGGCTCTGAACCTCCTGATCAGGTTTCAGGCTTCAGAGACTCGATGGTACGATCACAACCAGGACACTGGTGTGCATGTCAGACACACACACGCACACACACAGGAAGGATTAGGAGCCGGATCATAAAGATAAGAGCAGATTTTCCACAGAGCTGAGGACAGACTGACTCCATGCTGTCTGTAAACTGTTAAACTGTCACTGATGGTAGAAAAACATGAAACAGATCAAACAGGAAGTTCAGCTGCAGACAGAACGTTCCAGATTCTGTCCAGCAGGACACACATGATGCGCATGGAGCTAATCAATAAAACCAGAGATCACAGCAGAGTGTGGAGGTGTTCCAGCTGCTACATGCTCAACTGGTCGTTTGCTTGAGTGGACTTACTGTCAAATACTTCCAACAAGGTTTTATCAGGACAAAAGTCCCAAAGTACGACTCCTCTTGTGACCCAAGACTGCAGAGCAACCAATCAGAAGACAGCAGGAAATGACACAGGGTATACTGGCTGATCCTGACGCTGCAGAGAAGTTCAATATCACGATTTATGATGGATTTTTTACATGGAGGCTCAACAACTCATGATTGTTTGGTCACTGCGCTGGGCAGCTGAATCTAGCAGCTCATCTGCCTGATCGGGAGAAAAAGAATGATGAAGTCAGAACCACCTGAGGGGTCCACACCTGCAGGACTAGCGCTCACAGTGGTCAAACTGTGTAATCACATCATCTCTGACGCTAACATTTCACCCACAGGAAGCTGAAGTTTGTTGGCTTCAAAGTGTCATTAAGCAGCTTTCAAATGAATGAACGGGGCTCCGCCTCCAACAGGTGTCCAGGTTTACACAACGTCACTGGTCCAGGACTGATCTACTTGCAGGTTTATGAGCTTGAATGCTGAGGTTGGTTAGCGTTGAAAGGAAGTGGATTAAACATGACCGCTAACTTCAGCTGGATAACACAATAATTTGTGCAGGTAAAAATTCACTTCAGACACGAAGCGCTGGTGACATCATCAACCTGAGACAAGTGAAGTGAGGACGTCTCCTCAGTCACAGACCAACACGACACCTGAGGACGCCCACAGCAGAGTGAGGCTCAGACACTGATACTCACAGGGAGACTCATCATCAGATGACACATGACTCACGTGACATCACACATCATCACGTGACATCACGTGACATCACCACCACATTAGCTTGGATTTTTGTTTCCACAGACCGACGATGAAGCTGTGAGGCTGATGGAAAAATGTTTATGGTCTTTTTTTTTTTTTTTTTTTGGGGGGGGGGGGGGCAGCGGGGCTGATGGGAATCGTGGAGAACAGAGCAGCGTTATTGAGGAGGGAATAATAATCTGACAGTGATGGTTCCAATGATACACACAGATGCTTTAAAATAGAAGCCTGTGTGTGTGTGTGTGTGTGTGTGTGTGTGTGTGTGGGAACCAGTGATCCCGGCCTGCAGCTCCTTATTGGGACAAAAGGAAGGAGGCTGCTGCATATTTTGGAAACTCACTCTCGGAGGTCGGAGTCGCCTTCTTAGACTTCTTGTCAGCTGGAGAGTTTTCAGTCGGGTCTGCAGGAGGGCGAGAGACACCGAGACAGACAGAGAGGGAGAGAGAGAGAGGAGTTTATAATGTCTTTATACTGTACACATCAACCGCTGAAGTTTAGTTTGGAACAAACTGATGAGTCAAGTGTTTTTTAAACAGCAAATTTAAATCTGAGCTGATCAAAAATCAGGAACCTTTACAGAACTGTGACAACATGTGACGTTTGTGTCTGAGGTTATTGTTTCCAATAAAGGTCACAGACATTCAGAAACACATCATTATGTAATTTAACAAATACTAAGCAGCGGCTGTAAAGGTGACGCTCTGAAGGATCGACGGTCACAAGAGTTCGAACATTTAACTACGTGAACAAACAAATCGAACTTTACAAACCATCTGACTGAGGCCCTGTCCACACCAGACCGGGTTACAGCCGAGGTTCTGTTAAATAAAATTCTGCGTCCACACAAGTGGTGTAATAACAATAACCAGAATAACTCTGTACACATGCAACTGTAAAATCTGCCACCAAGTGATGCAATATATATGTGACACATATGCCACAACAATAGGTGGGAATGTAAAGTAAAACGGGGAGGGGAAGTGCAGCAAATACCAAAACACAAACAACAATGGCGACTCGCAAGGATGCATCATCTGTTTGCTAGCGAGAGGAGCAGTCTCCTTCGCTGCTCATCCAGGTGCCGTCGTTGTTGCATTAGGTTGAGCACCTGGACATGACAGCTGAACACAGCTGACAGCAAGTCAGTAAACAACAACTTTGTCACGTCCATATTAGCCGAGTTATCAAGTGAAGCTAGTTAACAACCTCTAACCACCTTCTAACTGTCGTTACTCTCTGTGTTTACTCTGAAGTAAGCAATGGAAATATTCATGGTTGTCATATCCACACACAACGCTGAAACCCAAATCGGCTGAAAACCTCACCCTGGACTCCGGTTTCAAAAGACCGGTTCAGTGTTCTAAAAGCACAGTTGCATGTGGACAGAACAGTAAAACTGGGAACAAAACTTCACGGTTGTAAAATTAACCAGGCTGTGTGGACAGATCCTGTGACTGCTCACAGATCACATGATCCAGCAGCTGGTACCAGTCTGATCCATCTTACACTCTGCTCATCACATGACCCAGTGCTGGTATTAAAACGCTGGACTGGACTCGGTTCTGGTTATTAGCAGAAACTCAATAGTATAGAACGGTGAAATGTTGTTTATTAACTGTGTCTGTCAACAGTTCAACATGTATTGATTCACTTTTTACATAACCTCAGCTGGAAGCTACATGTTTCTGAGACTTCTGATAATTACTGTTTGTGCTGATATATTCTAATTACAGGAAACTCCAGTTAGATGGAGACTCCTGAGGAATCCTGGGAAATGAGGAGGGGGAGGAGGAAAACAGTTGAACTGTCAACATGTCGTGACTGCAGATTAAAACCGCAGATGTTTGAATGGAGTCTGGTGGCGTTCTGTCTTCAGCAGGATGAAGGTGATAACTGGTGTAACTGTTTATAAGTTTTACATGTTATTTACCATCGTCTGGAAACAGAACAACCTACAAAACTCACATCATCTCTTCAAACAACATCACAGAAAACAAATGAGGATCTCACCGTCGACCAGCACCGTGCAGCAGCACTCCGCCCTGCCTGCCGCTGCCTCCGCTCGGCACTTATACTGTCCTTCATCCTCCGGCAGCGCTTTGTCTATGGTCAGAGAGCACAGGCCGCCTGCAACACAACACAATATAACACAACACATTATAACACAACAGAACACAGGCCGCCTGCAACACAACACAATATAACACAACACATTATAACACAACAGAACACAGGCCGCCTGCAACACAACACAATATAATACAACACATTATAACACAACAGAACACAGGCCGCCTGCAACACAACACAATATAACACAACACATTATAACACAACAGAACACAGGCCGCCTGCAACACAACACACAACACATTATAACACATTATACGATCTCAGATGTAGCAGGTACAAGAGAGTCGCAGCTTCAGTGAGCTGCTGACATTGATGATCAACTACTGCTAATGACACAAGACCACCCGACTGTATCAGAGTGGAAGTACTTAGTTACTTTAGACAACCAACCAATAAATCATGTTAACATGAATGTTTATCTTCACTTCAGCTGTCTGAGGTCGTCTCAGCGACCTCTGACCTTTAACATGTGAGTCACACACACAGTGCTGGATCAGGGGCTGTCCTGCACACTGAAATAACAGGAGGGAGATCACACACACACACACACACACACACACACACACACACACACACACACACACACACAGGGAATCCTCTGGCAGTGTCCTCGTCTGTTCATAAACACAACACACACACACAGAGACATGTACAGATTTAGCAGCAGGTCATTAGCACACACGACATCACTGCATGTGTTCCTACTGTTGTGAGGACATGAGACTGTTAAAGGAACAATACGTTTAATGTTACATCAACATACTCCCCACAAAATGAGACGTTCGTGTTTTCAGTGTGATTTAACAGGAGATATCAGCTTATAAACTCTGTTTGCATTGTTTGATTTGAGCTTATCCAGCAGGCTAATGCCAGTGTTAGCATCTACAACAGGCTAACATCAGTGTTAGCATCTACAACAGGCTAACATCAGTGTTAGCATCTACAACAGGCTAACATCAGTGTTAGCATCTACAACAGGCTAACATCAGTGTTAGCATCTACAACAGGCTAACATCAGTGTTAGCATCTACAACAGGCTAACATCAGTGTTAGCATCTACAACAGGCTAACGCCAGTGTTAGCATCTACAACAGGCTAACGCCAGTGTTAGCATCTACAACAGGTTAACGCCAGTGTTAGCATCTACAACAGGCTAACGCCAGTGTTAGCATCTACAACAGGTTAACGCCAGTGTTAGCATCTACAACAGGCTAACGTCAGCGTTAGCATCTACAACTGCTAACGTCAGTGTTAGCATTTAGAACAGGCTAACAGCTGGTTAGCTTACACTCTAGCCTCTAAATGAAACTTCTCCAACATTTTATTTGTTCCACCTGGAGAAGAAAAAGGTATTTAAAATGCATCAATTATTACAGTATGAATGATGACAGGTCACTATAGAGCAGAAACGTCAGATGTGCTGGACGTATGTTCGTAGTCTTTCTGTTTAACGTTCTGACCAACAGTTTTATTAAACTTTGTTTCTTTGGCTCCTGAAGTTGAAGTTTTTAAATGTAAGTAATCTAAAGATATTTAGTTTACTGTGATATTTTCAAGAAACAAACCCCATTATTGAAATAGTTGCTGATTAACTTCCTGTCAATCAACTCAGTGATTCAGCTCTGAAATAACTGACTGACACATGATCAATAACATGATCGATGTGAGGAACAGTGAACATGTTACCTGGCATGTACACCAGCTTTGAGAGACACGTCATGAAATAACTCTAATCTGAAACAGGTTTTGATTCAGAGAACAGTGACAGTTACAATGTTCTGACAGTACTGATCCTTTTTTAAATCTTTAAAATAATGAATGAGGTCTGGTGCTGCGTCCTCTTTCTCTCTCTTCATTGTTTTATATTTATAAATCAGAACTATTCTTCCAGAGAGTCGTCGTTGTGACAGACAGATTTATCTGAGCAGCAGAGGAGGAGATATCCTGGCTACATTTCCCACAATGCACTGGGACTGTGTTTCATTAGAACCTGTTTGATTGGTTTACAGCCATGTCTTCACACCTCTGGGTGGCACACACACGGCCTGAGGGAGATTTGTAGTCTGATGATGTCTGACACCACTGTGATGTCACAGTGATGTCACACCATAGCTGTTTTTCACAGGCTGAAGTTGACACGGACCAGGAAACAGATCTGCATGCAGATTATCAGTCGAGCTGAAGATTCCCAACTGTTGACTGAAACACTACAATGTTTCATCTGTTTACAGCTTCATTATATTGTGTTACTGAGCCCTGAACAGATGAACTAGACATCTGAAGACAGGGCTGCAACAATCTGTTGATTCTTTTCTCCATCTGATTATCATTTGTTTTATAAAAATGTAGACATAATTTAAAAAAATGTCCAACCCCGTCTGTCAGAGTCTGAAGAGGACGTCACAAGAGATTCAGATTAATATGACCTGAGAGCGTCTGCACCCAAACATACATCATGTTGACTATTAAAATAGTTACAGGCGATACTGTGGATCTCTTATCCACGACTCATCGCTGCAGCTCCACTTGAAGAACATCATCTGCGACAGAAGTCACGATTGTCAACACTGCAGATGAAATGATTAATCAAATAATCAATAAAAAAAGTTGACTTAAAAAACTGACATAGTGTCTCTTTAATAGACGGCAAAAATGAAAAAGAAACTAAATCTGAGACGTTTCTTTGAGAAAGAGTCCGCTGGTCCTCACAAGTAGAACAAGACAAGACTGTGTGTGTGTGTGTGTGTGTGTGTGTGTGTGTGTGTGTGTGTGTGTGTGTGTGTGTGTGTGTGTCCTATGTAAAGTGATCTGTTCCCATGTTAAATACCAACAACAGTCTGTCGCTGTCACACATCACATCCTGTCTCTCTCTCCTATTGTTCCAGATCTGCCTTCTATTAATAGAGTCTGAATCCTCGGAGCTCAACTGTTGGTTCAACACGAAGCGTTTCACAACTCTGTTTAAACTCTAGACCAGATCCTAAACTTCACAATGTGAAATTGTGTAGATAAAGACCTGAGCAGGTGTTGGCCTGTGACTGGTGTGTGTCTGTGTGTGACCTCTGACCTTCGTTTGCGAGGACGATGAACTTGGATGGTTTGATGGTCTTCCCGTCCAGCGTCCAGACGACGGTGACACCTGCCATGTCAGCGGAGGCCAGGCGACACTGCAGCCGCAGCCGCTGCCCATCCAGCACCGTCACATCGCTCAGCTTCTCCACAAACTCCGGCCCCTTCCCTCCTCCACCGCTCTTCTTCTCGTTATTCCCTCCATCCACGCAGTTGTTCACTGCCGTCTTGCCGTTCTCTTCGGGGCTTGGCTTGTTCTTGTTGGCGAGGACAGAGCGGAAGTCGTTGGCGTTCTTTCCAGGCGACTCTGCAGGTTTGTTGTTGCCAGCGGCGCCTTTCTTACCCAACACGGAGCGGAAGTCGACCTGCTGCGAGGAGTTCCCCTTGTTCTCCTCCGTCTTGGCTTTGACGCCCTTGAGGTTGGCCTTAAAATCCATCTGATGGTGGTGGACGGGCTTGGCGGCGTTGGCAGCGAGGCCGGCCTCTCTCTGCTCCTCTTCCTGGTTGTGTTTGGTGTTTAAAGCTCGGCGTCCCAGAAGGGAGCGGAAGTCGAGCTGCTGCGCCTCCCTCTGTCGCAGCTCCTCTTCGCCGCGCTCCCTGGTGTCCACACGGTGCTTGAGGAGACCTCGAGGAGCCGCTGAGTCCTGGTCGCCCTCCTTCTTCTTCTCCTCCCGGTGCAGGTGCAGGAGTCCCCGGTTCTCCTTCTGCTCCTGGTTGGCCTCCTGCCACTGCCGACCGACACCAACACTGCTGCTGCTTCTCTGCTCTGCGCCTCCTCCTCCTCCTCTGGCACCTCCTCCCAGCGCCGCGGTCCCACCAGCTGCTCCTCCTCCTCCTCTTCCTCCTGCTGCAGGGCTGGATGAACAAGCAGAGAGACAGATGGAGAGAAAGAGGAGAGAGAGAGGGGGAGAGAATAAACAGAGCTGGGTTAAAGCCCCTTCCAACAAGAGGCTCCGCCCCCTTCAGAGGGGTGAGGGGGCGAGAGAGGGAGGAAGAGGACCTCGACTCTAAATGTTCACGTTACATCACAAGTGACTCCACGGCCCTAATATGGACATACACCCAGAACAGCACACACACACACGCACGCACGCACGCACACACACACACACACACACACACACACACACACACACACACACACACACACACACACACACACACACACACACACACACACACACACACACACACACACACACACTCCCAGTCGTCCCAGTTACTTCACATTCTTTATTGGCTTGTTTTTGTTATTTCACTGGTTTTGTTTCATAGTATTTTCACACTCAAAACCTTTGCAAACTTTCAACAAAACTCTTCATCACTTTGTCACGTCCACCATCCTCGTCTCTCACACACACACACACACACACACACACACACACACACACACACACACAGATGAGAGTGTAAACAGTGTGTCCAGCTGGGAGAGAGAGAGGAAATACTGGCTCTGATTGGTTTGGTTGATATGGACGGATTACAGAAGCTTTAGGGGAATCTCTGGATATAGGACGGACACACACACACACACACACGCGCACACACACACACACACACACAGGTGGATGGAGTGATGGACTACAAGAATAGATGAAGCAATGTGAGCATTATCAGATCGTAAGATGGATGAAGAAATATCCTGATGATCGTTTAATGATGAAACTATTCTAACAGAAATCTTTCCTGTGTCATCAGATCATTATTATATATTTACAACATGTAGAACCTGCTGGAAAGCAACAGAAAGCCTGTTCAGGGTTCAGTGTCTACAGGTGTGTTAGCTCTGCTAGCTAACATGACACACAGCTACACACAGCACAGGTATCGCTGGCGATGCTAACACATTACACACGTCCGTTCAGGATCAAAATAATCTTTGCATTAGAATCAAGATGAGCATGAAAATGTGCAGCAAAAGCAGTTTGAGCTCAAAATCATGACGTCAGTTTTACCTGTTCTCCTCTTCTGCTTGTCCTCCTTGTCCTCTCGTCCGGTCTGTGTCTCCATCAGTGACAGACAGGCAGGCCACGGCGCTGCACTCCCCAACATTGTTCCTGACACACAGACAGGCAGAGAGTCACTGCCCTGCTCAACAGCACTTCAACAGGAGGTCACATTCCACATGTGCACTCTAACACCTGTCTAACACCTGTTACCCTTCTTCTACAGGCCTTCGACTAGCCTCAGCTAACTACACATCTTCAGCTAGCATCCTTTGTCTAACGTCTGAAAACCAGTCGCTGGTCGGGTGCAGATCAGTCGGTCAAACACCGAGTTTGACGCAGTATTTATTTTCTAGAAGTTCTTTATTGCCACTCAGCGGAGCACAGACGACGTCTCTCCTCAGCCTTTATGGTGAGAAGAAACTACACCTCCAACGCCTCCACCTGCATCTCATCAGACACACTGCTACACACTTCAGCCACTGTTGTGTCGTCCGTCACCAGGTCCAAACACTTCATCTTCACACTTCATCCACCGGAGGACTCCTTACCCAGAATCCTTTATGTTTATCACACCACACACAACACATGAACACATGCACTCACACCCTTCAGCTAGTTCATTAATATCACAGTGTGATTTCAACAGTCTGTAGTTCCTGTCTCGCTGTCTTCCTTACAGATTACAGTCAGTTTCCTTCAAGAACTGTATCTGACACCCTCCCCAGCACTTGACTACCCTCCTCTCCATCGCAGTAATCTGCCTTGTGGTCCTCACCGTGTCCTCCCTGGCCCCCTTGTGAGCCTCGTGGTCTCTCGTATATTTACTGGCCTGAACTTGCTGCTTCTGACTCTGATGCTGTCGGTGCTCCACCACGGCAGCGTGGCGCTGACCTCGTACGTCTCTTGGATAAAGCTTCTGCTGAATCATGAAATCTAAACGTAACTTGTCTGTACGTCTGTATGCACAGACTGTGTCGTCCCTCCAGCGACCCTTATATGGCCTTCTTTAGGAGCAGGCATGATTTACAGGCTCTCCATCACTACTGGGAACGTATGAACCTTTACGCCTCCTGAACAATACTAAATGAAATGAACAAGTAAAACACTGGGATGAGCGTGATGGAGGAGCGCAGGATGTAAAGGGTGGCTGGATAGATTAGGGTGGGGGAGGGGTGGTGTTTCCTCTTTTTGAGTTTAATCCTCTCTTCATCTACATACTGTACATCACTGAGGATTATTCTGCAGAACATCTGCTTCTTTTTGTTTTGGTCAGTTTGTGTTGACAACAGCCACAAACACACAGTGCCGTGGCTCACCTCAGGGTGATCAGGTAGTCTCCTGTGTGATGCTTCTTCACTCTCCTGATGGAGAAGAAGAGACGGAGAGGCGGGAGTTAGTTTTCGGTCCAGTATCTCTGGGAGTTAGAGCTGTCTGCACATGTGAATGTTTGACCTGATCAGCAGGGAGATGACGTCCTCTTTCTGCAGCAGTTCATAGTCTGCTCCAGAGGTCA
>NC_051047.1:30024448-30029448 GCF_904848185.1 Acanthopagrus latus | reverse complement strand
GAACACTTACATACTGAACAGTGTGTGTTATTGGTTGGTACTGAAGGATGTGAGTCCTGGTTGTGTTGTAACATCCTGTCTGTAGCAAGCAGCTGTTGTGTTTCTACATGTGTGTTCATCTCCTTAATGTTTGTCTGCACTTTCCTTCACAAGTCATGTATGATGATGTTCATAATGTTTCTGGCTTCTGAATGTTTGTATCTTGTGTTGTGTTCATTATTTAGACAGGTTAGAAAAACTTCTGTCTTTAAAGGTCCAATATCATAAAAACCATGTTTTCTCTGGTCTCTACATATATCAGCTGGTCCTCCCTGAGCCTGCCAACTCCCAGGATGAGGAAAACAAGTGATTCCTGCATGGTCTCTGCAGCCCACCCACTGGTAACACGGAGCTCCTACAGGATGTTCAGAATCTGCTCCTGCCGTTATTTAACTAAAGGAGTCATTATCATAGTCTGACCTCCTCTGAGCGGTGACAGGAGATATCTGAGAGGAGGCGTTCATCCCTGAGGTGAAGTTCAGTGTGTCCAGCTGTGAGACAGCAGAGTTTCACAATGTCGTCACTCAAATAGCTTATTGGTTGGTTGTATAATTCAACATCAGTGTCTATATTCTGTCACAGCTACAGAACAACAGAAGAGACAGTGGTTGTGTTTCTTATTTTAAGACAACGTGCCGGCTGCGGTTCATGTTAGCTTGTGTGTATGTGCTAACCTCTTCACATCTGACAGCTGTTGGACCTCTGACAGCTGTGTGAAATTGATGAAAAACGGTATAATATGGGACTATTAAGTGAAATAAAGCTTCAGAGTGTTTAACTCTTCTGCCCCCTGCTGGAGACTTCAGCCCAGCACACTGCCCATGACTAACAGGAAGTCCCCAGTTTTTCTTTGCAAATTGTTCAAGCTCTTGGATGTTTTCAGGTTTCTTTTCCCTTATGGCAGATTTCAGCTCATACCAAAGATTTTCTATCAGACTGAGATCAGGACTCATGGCTGGCCATTTTAAAACAGTCTATTTTTCTTTTTCAACCATTCCTGCATGTTTTTGGGTGTGCGCTTTGGGTCTTTGTCTTGCTGGAGGACTCATGATTTAGACTCAAACCAAGTTTTCTTACACTGTGTAGGACGTTTGTCTCGTGATTCCTGTGATACAGTCAAGACCTCCAGTACCAGATGCAGCAAAGCAGCCCAACAGCATTATGTATCTTAAAATTGTTGGTGTGCATTGCCAAAAAGCTCTATTTTTGTTTCATCTGTCCACATAACATTTTCCCAGAAGGATTGTGGTTTGTCCAGGTACTCTTTGGCAAAGATTAGTTGTTCCTCTTTATGTCTTTTCCTCAGCAATGTTGTCTTCCTTGGCCTTCGTCCATGAAGCCTTGTTTGGTTTAGTGTGTGGCGTATGGTACTTGTTGAAACCATGACCCCAGAGTCTTCCAGGTTGGCACTCAGGTCTTTGGATGTTTGATGTGGTGTTTTTTACACCATTCACACCAACATTTGAAGACTTCTCTCGTCAATTTTTCTCTTCCCCCCATGTCCAGAGAGGTTCTTGACAGTTCCATGCTTGGCAAAGTCCTTAATAACATTGCGCACTGTTGAAACAGGGACACTAAGGTCTTTGGAGATGACCTTATAGACTTATGAGGTCTTGTGTTTGTTAATTATTGGACTTTTGATGTCCTCAGACAGCTCCTTTGTCTTCACCATTGTGACAAAGGAACAGGGGATAACAGACTGAAGTCATAATTTACTGGCTAATTCATGTCACATGGGCACAGACAATTTATCACAGGTGATTCTCATTTGTGATTTACCACAGGTGAGTCACAATGTTTCCATACTGATTTACAGCAAAGGGTGCTTTAAGTTTTTCTATTTTTCCTCCCATTGTTTATTGTTTTAAATTGTTGTTTATCATTTGCTCTTTTGAATCAAACACAAGTTGTCTTTATAACAGAAATGTTTCACTTGATTGATTTTTTTCAGATGATATTCCACATTATATACTTAAACTTTATGGGTGCCAATAATGGTGAGCAGGACTGTATGTAGGTGGTGTACGATGTGGACAGTAGTGAGTGACTTCGGACACAGCCAACATGTTGCGGTGTTTCTCATTGGAAGGTCAGGTGACTTCACGTGTCTTACTGTTAACTTGGAGCGTCCATGTTGCTGAGGTGACCGTCGCTCTGTCAGCAGTGATGAGCTGACACGTGTAGGTTCCCTGGTCCACCTGTCTCACTCTCTCCATGGTGAGAGTCAGACAGGTGCCGTCCTGTCTCTGTTGCAGACCTGGACCAATCCTCACCGGCCCCCCATCCTTCAGCCATGTAACCGTGGCAATGGAAGTAGATGAAACTGTGAACAGGTGAGCAGGAGAGTACTATAGTTAAAGGAAGTTCTGTTTATAGGCTGGTTCACAGTTTTATAATCTAACAATAAAACAAAAAGACTTCAACACACAATGAAACACACAACCCTGATGACGATTATCATCATTATTGTTCATTATTATTGAAGAAAGTCGGAATCAAAGGTCGTATTACCCTGGCAGGTGAATGTGACCTGCGCCCCCTCCGTGGCCTCCTGGTCTAAAGGAATGGCCTCGAACCGCAGGTTGAACCCTGACACCGACCTCCTCACCGCCCTCAGACACACAGATAATTATAAACAGCTCTCACTGGACATTAGACTGTAAACTTATGTCACATTCATAACAATAAAAAACTGGTACATTCCAACACAGAGAGAGAAAACAATTCAATGTGCAATGTAATGCTAACATCAGCTCATAAACTAATTATGCTCAGAGTCCAGTCCCTGTGACCTCCAGATCCTCAGGTGTGACTACCTGCTGCTGTCTGAGCTGCTCGCTGGCTGCTGGACGGAACCAGTTTGAGATGGAACAGGACTGGAGACAGACTGGACCTGCAGACAGACAGACAGACAGAATTAGAGTTTAAAGGCTGATAAATTGTTTTTAACGCCAACATGTTCCAGGTCCAAACAGCCTCATCAGCTCCAGTCAGCAGCAGCAGGGAGAGAGCGAGGCAGAGAAAGTCACCAGCCTCCCTCAGAAAATCTCTCAGTTCAGTGAGTTGTTCAGTCAGAAGGAACTTTATCAACTTAAGACTGCTCCAACAAGCTGACTCTTCTGTCTCTGTTGACAGGTTTGTGTGGTTTAGTCTCGTCTGAGGAACAATAAACTTATGTAATCACAACGGCGCCCCCGTCCTCTTTATCACAGGACTGTTTGTCTATGATCAGATTGGTACTGGTAATGTGTGACCGCCCTCTACTGGACTGACCGTATAACAACCACATGCTGACAGTGGCAGTGGAGGTATATGATACATATTTATAAGACCAACATGTTTTATTCCAAAAAGAACTCAAGTGAGAAGCAGCATGGGATCCTGGGAGCTGCTGATGAAAGTCTGCGTGACTACAGATGAGGTACAGTTTAAAGTTTTACACATCAGCAGCTCCTCTGACCTGAGCAGCTGCAGGTTTCCTCTCAGCCACCAGAGGGAGCTGTACATCAGGTCTGCTCCTCCAGGAGGCCGACGGGAGGCTCGGCTGCTCCTTCTCTCTCAGTCTGGGCTGCTCTGCTGGGGGACTGGGAGCACTGGGAGCAGCTCTGTCCTCCTTCAGATGGCTGGCCCTGGTCTGTGAGGCCTCGGCTGGCGGGACAGACCTGCAGGAGGATCATCAGGATCAACATACAGAAACTTTACTCTCCATCTTTATTGTCGTTAGTTTGAAACATCTTGTGTTTGTGATAGTTTTATAAGTGAAGTCAGAGAGTGACTCACCTGGAGGAGTCCTCAGGAACACCTGAGGGCAGAAACAGGATACAAATATTCACTCTGCTAAATATCAAATGATTCTGTCAGGAGTGATGAAGTTAAACCTGATTGGTCGTCTCACCCTGGAGGTTCAGGGCGGCGGTGGCAGTTGCTGTTCCAGCGCTGTTGATGACCAAACATGTGTAACTTCCTGCGTCCTCCACACACACTTCCTGTATCTCCAGGAAGTGAAGACCAGAGCGTTCGTACATACTGACCCGCCCACAAGACTGAAGCTCCGCCTCCCCCTGACAAACAGACAGGCAGAGAGAGATTCAGCTGCAATGTGGGTAATGTAGGCAGCAGGTTTAACAAAGGAAGAAGAGGCGATGTCTGGATTTGTTTTTAACCTGTGCAGTGGACTTCCTCTCAGTTTCCTGTGGAGCCTCAACACTTCACACTACTTCTGTTAACAGTCACTGGAATGAAAGCTTTGCCTCAGTGAGCTCCTCACAGCTCTGGACTCGCCCACTCTTCTCTTTATGTCTCAATTCAAAATATTCAGTCACTGTGACTCTGACGAACAAAAGGCTGATGATCCGCTCGTCTGCTGTGAAACCTTCAGTGTCGTAAAAGTATCCAAACGTAAACGTAAGTGACACACATACTTACATGTATGTATATACTATATACTATGATCAACTGACTTAATTAATCTAAAGCCTGGCTCAGATCACGTCTGTCCTCTAATCAGCAGAGTTGAAGGAAACCATCTCTGGCACAAATTCTTCATTATTCTGCAGATGTTGCATGTAGACATGAAGTTCTTCCTTTCTTTGTTAAACTGACTGTGTCAGGTCGTCCTGGTCTGTCACTGTAAATTGTGTGTTTTCCACCAGCTAGCTTTAAATTCTCACTCAGGTCTGAGAAATGTTTACATTTCTGTCACTCTCATGTCACAGAACATATGTTCAGTAACTAGAGAAGCATTTCTTTCAGCTTTCTCGCTCACTCAGCAACATGTATTTCATCTAGATAAAAAACAACCTGTGTTCAGTGTTTTGATGCGCACAGCTTCCAGATGAGCTCATTCACAGCTGCATTAACATGTCTTGTTTTTTTTTTTTTTAATCGGATAACATTTCTGGATATAGATCACATCTTGATATAAAATAGACGTGAACCTCTTCATAAAGCTCCTCCCACCT